>NC_090725.1:318782645-318785145 GCF_036898095.1 Palaemon carinicauda | reverse complement strand
CTTTCCAGTCTCACTCATTTCCGATATAGATAAAGTCATAATCACAGACTAACTGATCATTTGCAATTCTAATCACGTCATGCATATATTGCATTATTCATTCTGGAAAAGGTTTGCAGTGTTGATAGCCCCATCAGGTTATGTAAATCTCCTTCCGAATAAAGTTTAATTTCATTCGTGTCAGAAACCAGGTGCAGTAATTAAGTTTCCACTGGTTTATATTATTGGCATTTCTTCCTGTCATTATACAGCAGGACGTTTCAATACATATTCATCTTATTGGCAGGAGATAAGTTAATTGCTGCATTTATTTTTCAAATATATATATATTATCCCAAACTAAGGCACCGAATGATTATACACTAGATTTGATAGCATCTTCTTTATATTTTATCAAAATAAACATTCTATAATCCTAATTATATAAACGTAAACCTTATGAATATCCTGAATATGAAAAGATACTATAATTTAATAGGGTACATTTCAAGGTATGAAATGAGTTGTCAACATTTGAGTTGGTAAAATATAATGAAAAGATATAATGTGTTCACGAAATCATGTTTCGAATTCCTCCATCCAAATGGTGTGTGTATATATATATATATATATATATATATATATATATATATATATATATATATATATATATATATATGTATGTATATATATGCATTTATATATATATATATATATATATATATATATACATATATATATATATATATATATATATATATATATATATATGTATATATATATATATATATATATATATATATATATATATATATATATATATATATATATATATATATATAGTGCCATAGAAAGCAGCTAGTTGAGTAGGGGACATATCTAGCTTTCTATCTTATCCGTAGCATTTGAGAAAAACTTCCATAAAAAATCCATTCTTTTTAGTTTTCTCCTCAATCAAATTTGCAAATCTTTATTTTTAAGGTAAAATGAATTAATTTCAAATTTGAAAACTATGAAACTTAAGGTCAGTCATTCTGATATCAGTTATGAGGCAACATTGAGAAAATTCACTATGAAACACAATTTTCACACTTTGAAGTATAAGGTATTAATTTCAAATTAAAGAAGTATGAAACTTATGGTCAGTCATTCTGATGTCAGTTATGAGTCAACGCTAAGAAATTTAATTATAAAACACAATTTTTTTTTTTTTTTTTTTTTTTGTATTTAGTTGAAGTCTGTATGGGCATCCACACTTTGAAGTATAAGGAATTAGTTTTAGATTTTAAAAGTATGAAACTGTTGGTCAATTATTCTGATATCAGTCAAGGTTAAGCAATTTCCATTTTTGAAGGATGTAATGGCTACTTCAGCAAATAAATTGTTCATTCCTTGTTTGAATACACTTCAGATGTTTCAGATTGCATCATGATATTAATATAGGCTGTAATATACTCAGTTTCAGTTTGAGATTTATAAGTTCCACTGTGTCATTTTAGTCAACGGAAACTAAGGCTCCAAGGTTAGTTATAACCATATTCTGGATTTTCTAAGTACGTTCTATAGTCTATGGTAAGGCTGCGATTTCACTAATGAGCTTATAAAGGAAGTGTTACCAAATGCTGGAATAAATATCACTGTCGGTCAAAGGCGCACGCATGCTTAGAGCATCCAATTGTATAATTCTAGACATGAACCGAACCAATGATAAGTAATTGAAAGTCTTTAAATAGTGATTAGATTTTATATCTTCCAATATCTTTAGGCTGATTTGTTTTGGATTCTGATGTGCACGGAAGGGCTTTGTCGTAAGTTCTAAATGCATTTGTCTCAAACAGTATCACAACTCCCTCGAACAAAAAAAGAAAAGTTTTTAAAATACGAAGGCCAAGGAATGTCACTGAAAATCTAAGCATCTTTAAGAGACCTTTTGTTGATCGGAAATCCAATAAATTTGAGTAGGTTTCAAGTGGGTATGTATCTAATAGGGTTTTATTCATTAGTAGAATGTAGATTTTGTAATTTCCGTATATTCTCTTTGAAACTTAATGAAAACACAATTTATCGTGTATAAAAATGTTCTACAGAGATTTTGAAGCTTATTAATCTATCACTCATAAAAACTTCACAGATGAACTTCCAAGAACTTATATTTCACTTTCAAACCTAATCTATCTATTACATTTCCCAGACTTCCCTATCATACAACCCTAAGAATCATAATAATGTTACATTTGCAGTCATCGTAAGAGATTGCTATAATTTGAATTGTGTGGTTCTGTGTGGGATTTTTTTCCAAACGATTTTCGGTACAACTATATTCGTAAGAATACTTAATTCCTATATCATATGGTTAAGAAAACTGCCAATGCATTACTGTTTTTCTTTTCTTTTTCTTTCTTTTTTTTCTTTCTTTTATGATCAAGAGAATCTGTTCTGTTCTGTATGGGGTTTTCAATGATTGCTAAAATTACTGTATGTTTTTGCTTTTTTTTTTCTTAATATTTTTGCCTTCTTCTTT
>NC_090725.1:318767645-318777645 GCF_036898095.1 Palaemon carinicauda | reverse complement strand
CCAAACCCTGGGATAAATTACCCCAGTGGGGTAATGGACCCGTATTTTGGGGGTAATCAAGATGTTCTGAAATTGAGTTATACGCATTCCCATAATTATTGCCATAATTTATACACAAAATCTGCAATAATTATTTTATAGGAAAACTAAATAATTTTAACATTGCTGTACAATAATTTGGTCCGGGTGGCAGGCAGCTCTACCCTGCCCCCCGCTCTGAGCAGCACCGGGTATATGTTCAATGGGGTAATTTATTAGTTGGAAATAAAATTTTGGGCTAATCATTTAAAAAAGGTTGGGAAACACTAAAGGGGTCGGATGTCTGATGCGCCCTCTCCAATGCCTTTTATTTATGGTATAACTGCTTGTTTTATTTTGTTATTTTTTTATGTTCTGATGGGCATGTATTTGTTCTTATGTCTGTCTGTGTGTTTGTGATTCGCATTTCTCAAAAACTATTTGACCAAATCTCATGAGTGGGATGATTGCCCATGATTGAAAGATAATTTCATTAGATTTTGTGATTGACTGGGTCAAAGGTCATCGCCAAGGTTCCGAAAAGATCAAAGACGCTTTTTGACATACTGTGGCCAATATTTGTCTGATTTGCATGTATAATTCAATTACCGATGTTATGATATTCAACATGATATAGGTGAACGTACGCACTCTACCGAGTGTCCGCTCTAGTTGAAAATGGTTTGATTGAAGATATAAACATCCTTTGTTTCTGGTTCTGCCTGTGACTTAATGGCTATGGTACCATTGCATACTGTTCATATCATTTGCTGGAAATCAAAGACTTTTCCAACAGATTACCTTAATTTTAACATTATTCAACTTCGCATCCTCTGCTTTACTTCATTCTAAACCAAAGGCCTAGGCTTTATGCACTAGGTTTTTTTCCATATTTCGATTTGAAGTGTCCAATCCAGAATGAAAGGAGATAGAATAAAAGGATAATGCTACTGATGCAGCAATAATGTTTAACATAAAATTGTTCCCTTCTTGTAGTAATAGTTCTTATAAAGTTTTTTGTGCAATAATCTGACTACTTTTCTTCTCGTTAGGCTACACTAATATATCTGTTCTAATAGAAGGCGGATACAATAAATTTTAGATTAAATATTCTACTGTTACCAATTCTGCCAGGATATTACAGCAACATTCTAAACGGTGCTATTCGTTTTAATTATCCGTGCGGATCTTTCCTGACTTACCGTTATTTCGGAAATACCGTTATTTCGGAAGCTTTTCCTTGATGACTTTTAGGCATTAGCCAACCAAGTAGCAGCTGACAATATTTGATCCGAAAGATCAGATTTATTTTTATCTTTTTACTTTTACTCTGGTATTTGACCTTTTTAATCCACCCACCCATATTTATAATTTTTTATAACAAAACATTTGGTTGACTTGCCTCATTTTTAGTGGTGTCCCCCAAGAATATTTTCTTTAGCATATATTTTTTGTTTCATTTACCAATTGCTCTTTGTAGTCTTAATCTCCATTATTAAAACTTTTCCAAAAATATTAACCCCATATTTTTGCAGCCATTCTTTATACGTATATAAAACTTAGTTTCAGATGGTTTGGTTATAAAGATTAAGTTCATCGTTATGACTTAATCTCTCCACTACCCCATATAGCTCCAGTTCTTTTTTAAACAACGAGAAATGCGGTTCCTCATCTCCCGTTATTTTAGATTGTTAGGTTACCACAAACGAATTTCAGACCAATCACAAACTTTAAATAAAGTCCATCAAGTTCTTCATTCTTTAAAAGGGCGACCACCTTTGATATTTCTGTCAATTGAATTAAGCAACATTGGTTCTACTGTTCACTTTCATCGATAATCACAAAAGAATACCAAATGCAAGTGTAGAAATCTGTTTGATCTTGGGAGTACTTGCATGAGTGAACAGCAATGAGAAAATCTCAAACATTATTAGTGGGATATGTACCATGGATATCTGTTAGGGTTTGGAATGGTGCTTGCATGCAAATCTCTGAAATCATTGCTTATAAACTACCTGCAAATCATGATTATTTGTAACAAGTAAGACTGTTGTAATAATTGAAGGTAGATTGTTTACATATTCTGTTTGAAGGTTTAAAGGCCACTCATGAATGGCAGAGTCAAGGGACAGTGACATTGCCTGATCGAGCAGGTCAATGACCTAGAGACTGACCATATATACATATGATCAGCGACCAAGCCACCTCTCCACCCAAGCTAGGACCAAGGAGGGCCAGGCAATGGCTGCTGATGACTTGGCAAATAGACCATTAGGCTCCCTCAAAACCCCCAACCTCAGCTCACAAGGGTGGTAAGGTTGCAGACACTAAAGGCACTAACGAGTCTGAGCGGAACTCGAACCCACGTCTGACAAACACCAGGCAGGGACGTTACCAATCAGACCACAAAAACCCTGTTAGGTAGGTTAAAACGGTATCAAAATTCATGGGATAATTTTTTTTTTCTTTTTTACTTTGAATTCAGAAAGAGAGAAGTGTTTTTGAATGGTAGAATTAATCTATTTTATTTCAGAAATGAAAAGGGAATTATTTTTATTATCAGATGTAATTTATGATTTGGAAGTCATTTGAATGATGATTGAGTGTTGATATATATATATATATATATATATATATATATATATATATATATATATATATATATATATACATATACATATACATATACATATACATATATATATATATATATATAAATATATATATACACATATATATATGTGTATATATATATATATATATATATATATATATATATATATATATATATATATATATATATATATATATATATATATTGTAATGGGAAAGTTTGTATTGCAGAATCGATTGTCAATCAGTAAGATTCATAGGTGTGGTGTTCATGACTTTACATCCCGCCACACTTATGCATAATAATTAAATAGTACATGTCATGTTTATTGTTATTTGAGTAATTAAATAACAGGTTTTTTGCCATGTCAAATAACGGATAACGTTGATAAAGAAGATTGATGTTTCTTTATATGTTTTGGTTGAAGACGTCAGGGTGTTTTAAATATATATATATATATATATAAATATATATATATATATATATATATATATTTATATATATATATATATATATATATATATATATAGATAGATAGATAGATAGATAGATAGAGCGAGAGATAGATAGATATATAGGTATATCAGGGTGGAACTTGTTAGGGGGAGAAGATTAGGGGTGAGGCAGAGAATTATATGCCGAGATAAGGTGAAGGAGGAAATGGAGAGAAGAGGTATGGTGGAAGAGGATGACTTTGATAGAAGGCATTGGACAGGTCACATCACACAACCGACCCTTTAATGTAAAAATAACGGTAGAGAAGAGGATATATATATATATATATATATATATATATATATATATATATATATATATATATATATATATAAATATACACATACGTTTATATATATGTATGTATATATATATATATATATATATATATATATATACTGTATATATACATATATAAAATTTGCACATCTAGACATGTTTTTCATATACAAATAAGCCATAAATTTTATTACATCAATGTCTGTATTCTCTTATCGACCTCGGGATATTGTCTTCGAGTGGTTCCACATAGGGGCTCTGATCCCGAGGTCAATAAGAGAATCCAGACATTAATGTATTAAAATATGTGGATTATTTGAATATACATATATATGTATATATATATATATATATATATATATATATATATATATATATATGCATCCATAAAAAGATATAGTCAAAATACGTACCTCATGGTCATTGATATACCAAGTTAGGGAGATTGGTGGCTTTGCAAACGGCGCTGTGCAATTCAGCTTGATGAGGTCATTTAGGTGATAATATTCTCGACTCCCAGTTAAGAGAGGACGTTCATTTGGCACGACTGTTGAAGAGAAAGTGAATTCTTCATGTGAAAATGTAACAACTAATGAAAATGGATAATATCAATTGATCATAAGTAGATTTAAATTTTAATAAATCTTAATAAATTCTGTAATTAATACATGGATTATGATTCGTCAAGAAAAAATTTAATAACTAATAAAAATGAATAATATCAATTGATCATAAGTAAATTTAAATTGTAAAAAATATCAATAAATCCTGTAGTTAATTCAAGATCGTTACATGGATTATGAGAGGATGAATTGGAAAGGATGATTTTATTTGAAGTTTTTCAAGATTTAAATGAATCTTCCATGTATAAACTATAAAGACTTCGAAATAACAAGAGTAAGAGAAATAAGATAGAATAGTTTGCCCGAGTGTACACTCAAGCTAAAGAATTCCACCCCAAGACAGTGGAAGACCTTGGTATAGGGGCTATAGCATTACCCAAGACTAGAGAACAATGGTTTGATTTTGGATAGTCCTTTTCAAAGAAGAACTGCTTACCATAGCTAAAGAGTCTCTTCTACCCTTACCAAGAGGAAAGCAGTCACTGAACAACAGTACAGTATTTAACCCCTTAAGCGAAAATGAATTGTTTTCGTAATCTCAGTGTTGTTAGTTGTATTGGGACAGAAAAATTTTCTTCATTGGGTAGAATTTAATGAGACTTTAATCACCAATAGAGATATATACTGCCACTCCAGATCAATGAATAGGCTAGCCAAGTTTGAATTTTTATCCATATCCTAACCTCCCTCGTTTAAATGTTTAACGGCTTTAAAGGCCGCTCATGAATGGCAGAGGCAAGGGACAGTGACATTGCCCTATCAAACAGGACAATGCCCTAGAGATTGACCATATTATTTATGATCAGTGCCCAAGTCCACTCTCCATGCAAGCTAGGACTAAGGAGGAACAGGCAATGGCTGCTGATGACTCAGCAGATGGACCAATAGGCTCCCCCAAAGCCCAGCGACCAAAGGAACTAACGACCTTGAGCTTGAGCTTGAGCTCGAACACCAGTCTGGCTATCACCAGGCAAGGACGCTACCACCCGGCCACAACAACACTTTTCTCCTTTAGTAGTAGATTTTTTTTTTTTTTTTTTTTTTTTTTTTTAGTAAGTGAAGGTAATATCATCTGATATTGTTAAAAGATTTACATTAGCAGCATGAAATTTTTTTATTGTAATGTGAGTGAAATGTTGATAGCACTATCACTAGTATTAATTCCAGCGTGGTTTCCTCTGGGAAATGAAAGGTTAAACATTTAAAATAACTTCTTTTTTTTATTCCTTAACGTAAAATGTTAAACACCATTCCCCTGTTCACCGGGTTCATATGTTGTTTTTCAGGCATTTTGCATTCGAACACGATGAAGCTTAACCCTATCAACCGGGTATTGCAAGCATTAATCCTTCGGGGAAGTGTACGAACGCAAAAGCAGAAAAATTCAGAATACATTAATTCGTTATATATTTCGCTATTCATTAAAGCAATTGTTGGGTCATCGGTTTAAGCTGTGCTAACAAAGAGACCTGCGCAGGATGTACAATATTATTATTATTATTATTATTATTATTATTATTATTATTATTGTTATCATTATTATTATTATTATTATTACTTGCTAAGCTACAACCCCAGTTGGAAAAAACACGATGCTGTAAGCCCAAAGACTCCAACAGGGAAAATAACTCAGTGAGGAAAGGAAATAAGAAAAAATAAGTTATTTTAAGAATAGTAACAACATTAAAAAAATATCTCCTTTATAAACTATAAAAACTTTACCAATCACGTGGAAGAGAAATAAGATAGAATAGTATGCTGAGTGAACCCTCAAGAAATATAGTTTTATAGTGATTTCTTTCTTACCAAGATTTTTTTTTTTAATTCCATGATGTTTTTTTTATTTGAATAAAAATTCGATTCATATTGTAGTTAATTATAAGATTACCATCTTCTATGAGTTATTTGATTCAAGTTGTAATTAAATATCCAATAACCATATTCTCTCAACTAAGTTTCAGGTTGGAATTGGTAATGTTGTTAATGAGATTATGATATACAGACTTCAGGCTTTTATACCTTGCTATTTTTTTTCTTGTAATACCAATATGTAAACAATGCGTCTCATCAGGAATTAAAGAGAATTCCTGACACAGTAGGCTATATATGAACTTTTGTAGTACTTTCTGTAATTTGCTATAGTCGTCAGTTGAGGCAGAGACAAATAAGACCACAGTTAAGGAAAGGTAGATCTTCTTTAGAGCATATGTCATAGTATTTGTAATTATCTTATCTATATAAGTTCAGTATTCTAACCCCCATACACTTTATACATATGTATATATATATATATATATATATATATATATATATATATTGATATATATATATATATATATATATATATGTGTGTGTGTGTGTGTGTGTATATATACACACACACACACACACACACATATATATATATATATATATATATATATATATATATATATATATATAAATGTCTCTGAAGAAATATGTTTTATATGGGAAGGAATGTGTATTAAATCTCATTTTTCAAATACAATTATAAAGTTAATATTGTACTTTTTAACTGGATTTTTTTTTATATACGATGCAGTTGCTTTGTCCATGATTATATTACTTTAGTTATTAATTCTCTCAAAACCATATTGAAGATTATTTATTCGTTGTGGAGATTAAAGAAGTGTCAGAGAAATCATTAACGTCACTATAACATTGCTAAACTGTTCAGTGTTAGTTCTACTACTACTACTACTACTACTACTACTACTACTACTACTAGCAGTTTTAAATAAATTGGCACTATCTATGTAGGAATTACCATTTTTGTAATGGTTATAATAAAGTTCCCTGAAAAAAGAGGACATCATAATTCATAGTCCCCTGATGGCCTGGGGTCATTAAGGGATTATCCAGTTCCTATTAATTGAACAATTATATTTTTTCTTGATGCTCTGGGTGAAGTAATAGCTCAACACTTAGATACACAACACGCGTATTCATAATTGTCTATGCAGTATATATTGTATATATAAACAGTGAATGTATAGAAAAGAAGTAGAATTATGTAGTAAAGATTATATGGTTTGTATGTGTAAATGGAAAGATTGATGTTATGCCAGACAATGAAATGAAGACGACAAGGCACATCTTTTCTCTCAAATTTGGTGTAGCCATTTTTTACCATTTGTTGGAAAAAAAATCTACTAAATTCAATTTTACAGTTTTAACACCCTGGAACTCAGGTTCTCTCTCATAGGGCTACATTATCTTGATATGTAATTCGTCACCACGTAATTTATGTTTCACATCATATGTTAGGATATGCGTTTATTTATTTATTTTTTTTTTATTTATTTTTTTAGTTTCTCTTATTCTAATGACACGTAAGAAAACGAAATGGACAGGGACACTACGTATAATGGATACAGCACGATTTAGGAAAATCTAATGACCAGAAACAGATATTTGCTTGGAGAGTTTTGCAAGACATGAACCTAGATGAAATAACACAATATAACCTCCACAGGAGATTGAAGGTTGGAAGGATTGGGTAATGCAACACAGAAAATTGCAAAAGTGATATTGGATGCATTATTAGAGTAAGTAAGATGAAATAGATATAAATGTAATATAAAAGAGCGATTAGATCCAAGTTAGAGCAGTCACTTTGTAAGACTGAAGAATGTATTGGAAAGTCATATGAATACAACGATTAAATGGGGATTTAAAGGTTAAGGAATATATGAGGACTGGAAAAAATACCGTAAATTTATCATATATATATATATATATATATATATATATATATATATATATATATATATATATATATATATATATATATACAAAGTGTATATGAGATCACAAGTCAGACCCCTTACCTGCCACTGTCATATTCCCCGATCTCTGGGTTGTATGAAAAGGAGGCCCTTCAGCTACCATTTCGCACCGATAGGTGTCACTAGCTGCCGCTTGTATGCCAAGTATCACCATTCTCCTACCATCAGCTGATGCCACCTGGAAGCAGAGAAAAGAAGGAGACTTAATATCATCTCTTTTTTTTTTGTGTGTTTAAATTGAAACGTCCTTCAAAGAAACTAGTTGACATATTAAAGGTAAAGGTGTCTAGTTTCAGTTCCAGTATCATGAGAATAGTTAATCACCAAAACGTTAGCCGAGCAGGCCCTACCCGTCACTGTGGTGCCTAAACACAGCAGTGACCTCCCCAGTAAACAGCTCAAATTCACGATTCAGGACTGGGATCGATCGGCCACCATGTAAATGCTTGGCGAATGCGTTACCACTTTACAAGCCAGGAGGCTACTTAGGTACTTTTTTATTCTTCATCCAACAATAAAATTTTTCGCTTTCTCTCAATTACCAACTTTTTATGATCAGTAATCTTTTCAAACTTTCGAACAATGTTATGATAATGTTAATAGGAATTTAAAAAAAAAATCATTTCATGATAAACAGATTAACTAGCTCAGGGCGGATTATTACTATTATCCTCATGATTATTATTATTATCATTATTATTATTAGTATTATTATTATTGTTGTTGTTGTTGTTGTTTTTGTCGTTGTTGTTGTTGTTGTTGTTGTTATAATTACTTGCTAAGCTACAACCCTATTTGGAAAAGTATAACGCCAAGGGTCCCAACAAGGAGAGTAGCTCAGTAAGGAAAGGAAATAAGGATATAAACAAACCACAAGGGAAGTAATTAATAATCAAAATAAAACATTTTAAGAACATTAAAAGCATTGAAATAAATGTATCATATATAAGCCATAAAAAAATACAAGAAGAAAAATGAGATAGAATAGTATGCCCGATTGTACCCTCAAGCAAGAGAACTCTACCTCAAGGCAGTGCAAGACCATGGTACTGAGGCTATGGCACTACCCAAGACTAGAAAACAATGGCTTGATTTTGGAGTGTCCTTCACCTACAAGAGCTTCTAACCATGGCTGAAGAGTCTCGGCTACCCATACTAACAGGAAAGTAGTCACTGAACAATTACAGTGTTGTAGTTAACCACGTGAGTGGAGAAGTAGTTTACTTTCCACTCCTGCTATAAGGACCATATATCAACCAAGCTTTCATCCTTAGGTGGGAAAAGAGGCAGACAAAGATGCAGTGTATTTCGAAACACACACACACACACACACACACATATGTATATATATATATATATATATATATATATATATATATATATATATATATTATATATATATGTGTATATATAGTATATATATATATATATATATATATATATATATATATGTGTGTGTGTGTGTGTATGCATACATATATATATATATATATATATATATATATATATATATATATATATATATATATATATATATATATTTATATATATTCTTTTTTGGGGGGAGTAGCTTTGGCATCTCGATTTTCGTAAATTTGTTATTTTCCCTTTTCAAGTAAAAGCAAAGTATTTCTGAATCAGCTGTGCATATGAATAAAAGAAGATTGTAAAGGTATACCTTATTACATGTCTTTAATAATGCCTGCCTCATTGATTATGAAAACTTGATATCTTGAAGCTTACTCTTTTCACGTTCTAAGTTCAGTTTTATATTTTGACAATAATGGTGTATTCGAGACACTGGTTAAACACTTCGTCCCATTGATTATATACAGTTGGCTTCATTAATTCCGGTACACTTCACGGGAAGCTTAAGGAGACACCTAACGGTTGTACAGTTTCATGTAACGCTGTGCTTAGCAAAAGAGAAACTGTTGGCAACGTTGCCTGTAAAACAAAGTCTTTGAACTTGTCAACAAGAGGCCAAAAGCATTTTTATTAATTTCATGAATTGGCATTCAGTGAATAATGCTTTTCTAAATCTCTGCAGAACTAAGTAAAATTAATAAAACTGCCTTTGATCAAGGGTTTACAAGCTACAAACGCAGCAACTTTGTTCTACAAGTAACGTTGCAAACAGTTCATCTTTACTTGAACACGCC
>NC_090725.1:318750145-318757645 GCF_036898095.1 Palaemon carinicauda | reverse complement strand
TCGATTTGAGCGAGAGCAGTCGAAATATTCCGCTTTGATATTGAGATTCCATTCAAATATGTAAATAAGGAAAATAATTTTACCCAAAATCAAGGTAGAGGTTCTCGAAATGCTGCGACAGCTATACAGCCTATTCGAGACAGTTGTTTCTATGGCAACATCTCACCTCAAAACGTCCTTCACTTTACTCTCATTTTCAGATTCTTCTTGTTCTCGAATTGTTCTCTGTACGAAAATACTATTTTCTTTGGTTTAAGAACGCTCCCAAAAAGGCTAAAATAACTGCCTGCAACATTTAACACTTTCACTGTCACTGGTGATTTCAACAAAGCATAAGATAAAGACAAAACTTTCAAGACCATACAAATTCTTGCTTGTCGATAGTTATTAAAAGGCTCTCATGAAGAACTTTCCAATAAATAACAACTTTCTATGGTTTGGACGATCTGATAAGATCCAACGCTTTTTAAAATTTTGATTAAATATCCAAATGACACTTACAGGGTTAGAGAAAGGAAAATGATCATTACAAACTCCAGAATCATTATCCATATGCCAGTCTCATCAAAGGTATTATACTGTTATTAATGTCTTCTCTTATATAAATAGATAAATAGATATTCTTGGAGAATAACATAATAGTGCGAAGAACGAGCTGATGGACATAGTGGTAAGAAAAGGAGCTGCTGGAAGTAGATCTGGCATTTTTTTTTTTTTTAGTTTAAGACAAAGGTAATGTGGAAATAATGGAAAGAGAAAGATATTAGGAGTAGCTCTAAATGTAACTGAAATAAGTGTATGTCGTAGAGGAAGGAAGAGCAAAACCAATATATGGGGAAAATTGATATATAGAGGGCTGGGGTTTAAGGAAAAACGAAGTCGAATTAGTGACAAATAGTATACTGTGGTTAACTGTTTCAGTCTAAAGAGTAATACCGTCTAGGGTAAGACAAATATATCTTCTGTATCTGGTTTTGATATCATAACGTTTCTTTATATCTTGAATAATAATATTTTTCATCCTTAATAACATTTATATCAAATAATTTTAAAGGTCGATTATGAGATGCTTGAGTTATAGACACCGATATTAAATATGTCCATCCAAGGTAGGGTCGGGGAGGACCAGTAAGGACTACCCAGAGCCTTTCTTCTCTTAGACTGAAAGTCATAGCCCTCAACACTGACTGCATCTCAATCCCTTCCCTATCACACAAGGATGGTTAGTTTCTGGACGCCAATGAAAACAGTAGGGCTTACAGTTTGGGCTTCTATTCTGTGGGTCCTGGTATTGGTTAGGCTCCATCATTGAACGGTCGGTATGCGAATCCGGGATTTTATCACTTGTCTACCACAAACTGCTTTACATTTTGGAACTATTCCTATTCGTAGACATAATCTATGCTAATTTTTTTCATTGTTTCTGCGCGAGACTAATACAATACTGGTCAGAAGAGAAATATGACTTTGATTAAAAGTAATCGCGTTTATCATCGGTTAATGCCAGCATCAGTATTTATCAAATATATTGGAGTAAAAGTTAGCAAATGCAGCAATAACTTCAACTAGAAACTCTTTCAGGCAATAGGATTTAGGAAAACTTTGATTAGTTTAAATAATACATCACACTTAGCCAGCAATTACTGAGGGAATCACTGAACCATATAGAACTTAGACTCCCGGAGTTAGAAGTTATAGATCCAACATAATAATAATAATAATAATAATAATTATAATAATAATAATAATAATAATAATAATAATAATAATAATAATAATAAATTTGGGTAATAGCTCCGTTATAATAATAATAATAATAATAATAATAATAATAATAATAATAATAATAATAATAAACCTCTTCCGAGGACTATTTCTCACTCCTAATTTTCTGGAGATAAGAAATTACCAGAATTCTTATCAATATAAAGATGCCATTGCATGGGTGGTATGTTGTTTTATTTTTAAAAGCCAATATTGGAATACCTGAAATAATTAAGGAGATTCCTTACTCCTAAAAACAAGCATCAGAATTTCTTCTGAGTAATTTGTACAGATATGTATGTTTGCTGTTTGTGTGTCTGTATCTCTGCGCTCTATCTTATGCTACAAGTGATGTGTGATGTTTGTAACCTGCTTGATGCCAAAAAGTCTTGAATTGTCTATTATTATTATTATTATTATTATTATTATTATTATTATTATTATTATTATTATTATTATTTGCTAAGCTATAACCCTAGTTGGAAAAGCAGGATGCTATAAGCCCAGTGGCTCCAACATGGAAAATAGCCCAGTTAGGAAAGGAAAAAATGGTTTAAGAAAAGTAACAACAGTAAAATAAATATTACCTATATAAACTATAAAAACTTTAACAAAACAAGAGGGAGAAATTAGATAGAATAGTGAGCCTGAGTGTACCCTCAAGCAAGAGAACGCTAACCCAAGACAGTGGAAGACCATGGTACATAGGCTATGGCACTACCAAGACTAGAGAACAATGGTTTGATTTTGGAGTGTTCTTCTCCTAGAAGAGCTGCTTGCCATACCTAAAGAGTCTCTTCTACCCTTACCAAGAGGAAAGTGGCCACTGAACAATTACAGTGTAGTAGTTAACCCCTTGGGTGAAGAAGAATTGTTTGGTAATCTCAGTGTTGTCAGGTGTATGAGTGCAAAGGAGAATCTGTAAAAAAAACATGCCAGACTATTGTAGCAAGGGGAAAGTGAACCGTAACCGGAGAGAAGGACCCAATGTAGTACTGTCTGGCCAGTCAAAGGACTCCATAACTATCTAGCGATATTATCTCAACGGGTGGCTGGGGGCCTGGCCAACGTACTACCTATAAAGAATATGGTCTACCCATATTCATTACCATTCTTGTGTCTGACTCTATTCGTTCCCATTTAAGTTAAGTCAAAAGCAGAGATGTATGACACACGCACGTGGACTTATACTGTATATTATATATTTTGTTTATGACTTAACTTTAGTAACACCATTATTAGGGCAAATTTCCTAACGTTGTAATTGAACGCACGCACATACACACACATGCATATATATATATATATATATATAAATATATATATATATATATAGAGAGAGAGAGAGAGACCAGATTAGGGTTCGAGTCCCGCTCAGACTCGTTAGTTCCTTTAGTAGCTGCAACCTCACCTTCCTTGTGAGCTACTGATGGGTGTTTGAGGGAGCGAGCAGGCCTATCTGCTGAGTCATCAGCAACCATTGCTTGGTGCTCCCTTGTCCGAGCTTGGAGGGAGAATGGGCTTGGATGCTGTTCATATGTATATGTAGTCAGTCTCTAGGGCTTTGTCCTGCTTGGTAAGGCAATGTCAGTGTCCCTTGCCTCTGCCACTCACGAGCAACCTTTAAACTTTTACTATTTTTATTACTTCTACCATCAACTTTTACCATCGCTGTTTTATGCAAATTGACATTCATTTATTCCTTATCTTGTCTCCCTTCTAACACCCATTCTTTACTCTTTTAAGATCAACTTTCAGTGTCCTACTCTGAGAAGAAATTTAATTTTGTTTTCCTCGTTTTCGCTGATCTTTATGACTGACTAACAAAGTGTCATATTTTTTTATGTTTATTTCATGTAATTATGAATAACATATAATCATTTCAAAGTGGATATAGTATGTAGTTTTCACAATCATCATGATAGTAAATTAATGAGCTTTTGTTAAACATAGGTGAAGAACAATAGTAAGCACAAATTAGATAAACAAACATTATTTATTGCATAAAAGTCTCTGCTGTACTGGCAGATTTTAGTTCGTTTGTGGAATAAGAGAATAACGAGTTATGATGTCACATGATAATTTTATTCGGTTTCATGTAAATTTAAAAGAGTTAAGCTTTACGAATAGTATTTGCTTCATGTATTCTCTCTCTCTCTCTCTCTCTCTCTCTCTCTCTCTCTCTCTCCACGTGTGAGTATTTTTACTACCTACACATAACTTCCATTAAGATTTCTTAGAACTGTCAGTTAACTAGTAATTGTGATACCGTGAATTGGTAACTCTGCCTAAGCTGCGAGTCTATCTTGCTCGAGAGAGAGAGAGAGAGAGAGAGAGAGAGAGAGAGAGAGAAATTTGCCACTTGTCACCGTATAGAATATTCCTTGTCTCCCCTGGGACATCATCAACATGCAGACGGTACTCGTTAAGTTTTATTCTGTCCAGTTTTGCTCGTTTTGGTATTCTTTGTTAGAACCTCATAATTGCTTTTCCCCTTGCTTCGATTTTCTGTTTATTTGAATACTGGTTTAATTTATTCAAGTTTTATTGGTTATTGTTTCGTGTTTTCACTTTTCAAATGTTAATATACTGTATATATATATATATATATATATATATTTCATATTTATATATTTATATATATATATAAATATACATATTCCTATATATATACACACACACATAAATATATGTATATATATATATATATATATATATATTTATGCATATATATATATATCTATATATATTATATTCATATATACATATGTATATATACATATGTATATATATTTTATATATATATATATATATACATATATATTTCATATTTATATACATATACATATATACATACATATATATATATATATATATATATAATGTGTGTGTTTGTGCGTGTGTATTATATACAAGAATACTATTTAAGAGTGTATTTTATGTTCAAACGTGTTTGCTTCATCGCAATATTTGAATTATTTTACATAAAAATTTTCATTTTGTTAGTATATAAGTTTTGTTCTTAAACTGAGGCCCATTCTGTGTTCTTGTATATTGATCTCAATATGGTCATTCTATACTGAAGTAGCATATTAATGTTTTATCAAATATCTTATTATTTCTTCCATTTCATTATCCTTATTTTTCAAATATATATTTTATCACTTCATATGAATATATTCGTTTTGCAGAGTGCATTCACATGCATATATTCCTATGTTGAATTTTTTTTTATTTTTTCTTTCTTATTTCATATTTGAATTCTAAAGATACCTATTACTAATAAGAAAGAGGTAATTTATTCTTTCCATCAATAATTAGAGTTAAGTTAACAACTACACCGGAAAAGGGAATTTGAGAACTTATACGGAATGTAATTAATTTACATTTTCTTTACCGTATCATTACCAAAACGTTATCTCGACAGGAAATACAACTATCAGCACATGCAATTTTCACCAACTTGTTCTCTGGCGAGATAAACTGGAAGGTTTCGAGTCTCCATGATGGAATGATTAGATAAAGTCTTCTTGAGAATCGATGTCTGAAATTATGGCATAGGAAGAGTTTTCCTTTACTATTCTCTTTGCTTTATACATTTTATTTATCGATATAAACACTCCCCTATTTGGCTTTATAAATGCTTCATTACTATTATCATTAATATGATTATTATGATAATTATTATATCATTATTATTAATATTACTATTAGCTTACTGTTCTATTTTATTTCTCTTCCTCTTGTTTTTTTTTTTTTTTAAGTTGTTATAGTTTTTATATGGGAGATCTAATTTAATGTTGTTACAGTTATTAAAATATCTTTTTATGTTTATTACTTCTGTTGTGGTTATTAATTTCCTCGTTTCCTTTCCTCACTGGGCTATTTGTCCCTGTTGAAGCTCTTGTGCTTCTGGCATCTTGTTTTTCTAACTGGTGTTATAGCTTAGCTTACAACAACAACAACAACAACAACAACAACAACAACAATAATAATAATAATAATAATAATAATAATAATAATAATAATAATAATAATAATAATAATAATAATAATAATAGTATTTCTATTGTTCTGCAAATACTCTTAGCATCGTATTCAAGAAGTTCCTAATCAAGCCAAAGAGTTGATACTTATGTAAGGCCATAAGTAGTTGGACTTCCTGTTTGTTTTAGTCTTGTTTTCTCACGCGTCATTAATTACAGATATTGCTTATGATACCTCGGTGTACAGATGGGCCGACACTTTAGCCAAATTCATATCAAACAACTGGGGAAACCGCTATGGTAGTTGGAACTGTTCAGGTTACCAGTTCTCCTATCGTGTAAAAAACTGATATTTCACACATGCAAATATTACACACACACACACACACACACACACATATATATATATATATATACATATATATATACTAACAAACTAAGAAAGAACCTGTCTGAGGCCTTGGTTCTACGATGGACTAGTAACGACTGATGATGATATATATATATATATATATATATATGTATATATATATATATGTATATATATATATATATATATATGTATGTATGTGTGTGTACGTGCGTGTGTGTCTGTGCGATTTTGTGTGTGTACGTGCGTGTATGTCTGTGTGATTTTGTGTGTGGCTGTGCGTGTGTACATATATGTATAAGTGTGTAAATTGTTATTGTAGAGAGAGAGAGAGAGAGAGAGAGAGAGAGAGAGAGAGAGAGAGATAGTACACTTTAGAATACGTATGTGATCTACATGCAAAGAAAATCAAGTCCTGAATTTCAGGAGAGGAAGCAAGGTGTTAAGCCTTTTAGTGAAAGGTAAATTTAAAGGAAATTATAATAGATGGGAACTAATATGAGGGGAGTGTAAAACCAGGGAGGATTTGTGATGAATAAATAGATCCTCCTCCTCATCATCATCTCCTCCTACGCCTATTGACACAAAGGGCCTCGATTAGATTTCGCCAGTCGTCTCTATCTTGAGATTTTTAAATCAATACTTCTCCTTTCCTCATCTACCGTACTGTTAAAAATTTGCCGTAAAATACGGTAAACATCCTGGAAAAAATCGTCTCTATCTTGAGCTTTTAAATCAATACTTTACATTCGTCACCTAACTGTTGAAACTTTGCCGTAAAATAAACCGTAAAATTCTTGAATAAATGTTGTCAGGCATTTACAGCTTTAAAGAGAGAGATATATTGACGTTAAGGTGTGATATCACGGTCACCAACCCGTGATATTTAATAACAAAGTAGTGTGAAAAATACGGTCACCTGTATGTTACTAAACTACGACAGAGAACTGTCTATTTTTACAGAAAATTTCTGATTAAAATTACTGTTTTTTAACAGTTTACTTCACGCTTCATAATCTTCAGCCATATAGGCCTGGGACTTCCAACTCTTCTAATGCCTTTTGAGACTAGTTCAATGTTTCGTGAACTAATCCCTCAGGGCAAGTGCGATGAGCATGCATAAACCATCTCCATCATAGATTATTAAAAAGAATAGGAGGTATTTTGGGAGGATAATGCATAAAACGAGTGAGGATAATATATGAGATATATGAATGCAGATATTAAGTTATATATAAACTCCCATTCACTGACGACTCACATTCTTTACACACAGACACACACACAAACACACAGACGCCAATCTCACCTAATAAAGAAAGTGTCTGAGGCTCTTAAGACCTTTCCCAGAAGTCGCCAACTTCCCCACGAGGATTACAA
>NC_090725.1:318727645-318740145 GCF_036898095.1 Palaemon carinicauda | reverse complement strand
ATTGGATTGAATAGGTTGGTATCATGTTGTCATGTTTAATGCCGTACCATCACGGACATATATAGTTGAATATGATGCATTATCAGATTCTCTCTCTCTCTCCTCTCTCTCTCTCTCTCTCTCTCTCTCTCTCTCTCTCTCTCTCTCAAATACACTGTATATATATATATATATATATACTATATATATATAATATATATATATATATATATATATGTATATATATATATATATATATATATATATATATATATATATATATATATATATATATATATATTCTATTTCAGTCTTGTAACTTTATTCATTTTAATGTTAGCTGTTATATTACTAATTATGTAAAATACATTTATTGTTAATAAAGTATTACTATTCTTCCACCTCCATCCAATCCTCAGCCATATTAAATATTTATAATGACCATGTTATGTGCGCATCCTCAACAATCATTCCATAACTTCAACACAATAATGACTGCATTCCTGTATTGAAAAATAAAAACACCTTATCTCTATCAAAGATATAATTATATATAATTTCTTGTACTGATATAATGAGGGGGCGTGGCAGGTGTAAACGTCACGGGCCTCACGTCATAGTTAACATACGTCATTCTGCTCCTAGTTGCCAGGTCTTAGTTTCCGTTCTCGCCATAACCACAGAATTTAGATGACATTTCTCTATATAAAGTAAGACAATAATGCGGAGTAGATGCTTGAATCCATTTTTCTTAATTAGGTCGGTGTCTCAAACTCTGGTGGTTTCAGTTTCACATTTATCAGAAGCCTAGTTCATTAGTTATATTAAAAAAAGAGGGTGTCATGGTCCGTGAAATACACAGTAGTCGAGAGGACTCAAGACGTAGATGATGACGATGGTCTCGGTACACTTAGAAGCTCGCGAACACAACCGCAGCCACAAAAGGGGGTTAGGTGTATACATCCAAAGGACATTGATACATCAGCAGCAGACGAGTCCACTCGAAGCAAGACTTCCAACAAAGTATACGTAGCAGAGCATTTGTGCAAGGTGGTGATCGCCACACAGATCAACGGGCCGTGAAAATAAAGGGCGAGAACTCCTCCACAAGAGAGCCGAAAACAATCTGCCCTCCATCCAGACGAAAAATATGTAAATCGCCTCTTAAACAGTCCAACGTGGCAGGAGACAGAAGACGAAACTACCAAAACACTCATACATGAAAGTAAAGAGAACATTTCATGGGCGGAGTACCAATTAGCAAATAACATTCGGTGGGGGAGCGCAACAATACAAAACTTGAACCAAGAATTCGAGGCTCAAATGAACTGATAAAATATTGACAGCAATTAATAAACAAATGTTTACTTTAATGGAGCCACAAGATAAAACTTAAGTAGCTGATATTACAGCCCCCACCAATAAGAAAAAAAAATATTTTTTTTTTAAACTGAATTATGAACTTACATTGATAATAAAAGAAAGGGTAAACTTAAAGATAATTAGTAGAGTACCAAAGCAGATTCTAAACTATTAAAGACAAAAAAAAATGGTGAACATAATTATACTAAACATAATCTGAAATGAAAAACAAAATAATTAGACCGCATATATATATATATATATATATATATATATATATATATATATATATATATATAAAGTAAACACTAATGACCGTCCACTCTCTCATAAACCCTGGACAAAGCATCAGGCACAATATTCTTCCTGCCGGCAATATGCTTAATGATAAGGTTGTACTCCTGGAGTACCAAACTCCATCTAAGTATTCGTGAGTTTTTGTTCTTAAAACGGTTAATGAAGATCAATGGGTTGTGATCCAAGTAAACTTCTATTTGGGAGGAGTGATTTGATAAATAAATATTAAAATGATTTAGCGCTTTAATTAAAGCAAGAGCCTCCTTTTCTATTGTCGAATATTTCCTCTCGGCTGGTGACAATTTCTTTGAGAAAAAAGCTACTGGATGATTAATTCCTTCTTGGTCTCCCTGGAGAAGTACTGCACCCAATCCGGTGTCGCTCGCATCTGTGGCTAAAGAGAAAGGGAGAGAAAAATCGGGGGATCGCAAAAGAGGGTAGCTTGTCAGAGCGCCTTTTAACTTTTCAAAAGCCTCCTGACAATCACTATCCCAAACAAACTTTACATTTTTCTTTAATAGATCTGTTAAAGGAATGGCCAGATCAGAGAAATTTCTAATAAATCTGTTATAATATCCTACCATACCGAGGAACCTTCTCACACCTCTCCGGTTGGTAGGGACAGGAAAAATCGTTATGGCTTCTACATTCGCCTTTTTAGGAGCTACTTCACCCAGACCAATTTCATGTCCTAGGTAAACAACCTTGGCTCTGGCAAAGTCACTCTTTCTCAAATTTATAACAAGACCACCTTTTCGAAGCTTTTCAAACAGTGCCTTAATTCGATTAATGTGAGTGGGCCAGTCATCGCTGTAGATCACCAAATCGTCTATGTAGACAACACATCCTTCCAAATCACAGGTTATCAAGTTCATCAACCTCTGGAAGGTGGCGGCTGCGTTTTTCATGCCGAATGGCATAACCAAACACTCGTACAGTCCATCACCCGTCACAAAAGCTGAAATTTCCCTTGCCCGAGGAGTAAGACCGACCTGCCAGTACCCTTTTAATAGGTCAAACTTACTGATAAATTTAGCGGACCCTATGCGGTCGATACAGTCCTCCACCCGAGGCAAAGGATAAGAATCTGTTTTAGTAACCTCGTTGATTTTACGATAATCAAAGCACAGTCGATTTTGCCCTCCTTCCTTCTTTACAAGAACCACAGGAGAACTCCACGGACTAGTGCTAGGAGTTATCAAATTATGGTCTAACATGTATTTAACCTCTTCCTTAACTATATCCCTTTTTACGGGATTTAACCTGTAAGGGCATTGTTTCATAGGTTGGGTGTCCCCAACGTCTACATCATGTTCTAAAATAGTAGTCAATCCCGGTGCATCCTGAAAAAGGTCTTTATATTGATTTATTAAGTCAACAAGGGAAGAAGCTTTATCTGGATCCAAATGCTGAAATTTCAAAGAAAGGTTATTAAGGACATCAGAATTATTTGATAAAATATTTGGTCCAATTGTCAATTCTTCATCAACTTCGGTAACCACCTCAACTAAAGAAATTGGTCCTACTTCTACTTCTTCACTACTTCTACTAACATAAGGTTTTAACATATTTATATGGCAATGTTGAGACTTCCTCCTACGTCCAGGAGTCTCCACTAAGTAATTTACTTCACTCATGTTCTTTAAAATTCTCCACGGCCCAGAAAATTGTGCCTTGAGAGGATTCCTAGGCATAGGAAGCAAAACCAGAACTCTGTCACCTGGTGAAAATTCTCTGCGTCTCGATTTTATGTCATAATTACTTTTCATTACAGCTTCCCCTTTTGCCAAATTTTCTTTAGCAAAAGACCAAGCATTTTGAAGTTTAGCTTGCAAATTCGATATATAGTCCAGTACATTGATTTCCGGGGTTTCCCCCTCCCAGTGCTCCCTGACCACATCAAGAGGACCTCTCACACTATGACCAAAGACTAGATTGAAAGGAGAGAACCCAATAGTTTCATTTGGAATAGATCTAATAGCAAATAATGCATATGGCAATTCTTTGTCCCACTCGCTACCAGTCTCGAAACAAAATTTCTTCAGAACACTCTTCAAAGTATGGTGGAACCTCCCCACCTGACCCTGACTTTCAGGATGGTAGGGAGTTGAGGTTGTATGTTTGACTCCTAACTCCTCCATCTTCCTTTTGAAATTTCTGCTGGTAAAATTTGTACCGCAATCAGTTTGCAAAACCTTGGGAAAGCCAAACCTAGTAAAGAATACAATTAATGCCTCCATGATTTTCTCACTCCCTATTCTCCGTAAGGGAATAGCCTCAGGGAAGCGTGACATCCTATCTATTATGGACAAAATATACTCATTGCCACTTCGTGTTCGCGGCAACGGACCAACCACATCTACTATGACTTCCCTAAAGGGTTCCCCGATAGCAGGAATTGGAATTAAAGGAGCTCTAGGTACCTTTTGATTTGGCTTACCCACGATTTGGCAGGTGTTACAAGAGTGGACATGTTTTTTTACATCTGTGCGCATCCCAGGCCAGAAGAAATGTTCGGCTAACTTCTGAAACGTCTTCCGGACACCGAAATGTCCGGCAAGATTGTTCTCATGAGACAACCATAACAATTTCCTCCGATACTTCTCGGGAACTACTAACTGACGGACCACTTCTATCTGGTCAGCAAGAGCTTCCACTGCTCTACTGACCCTATATAGTAGACCATCTTCTTTAACAAAATAAGGTTTGGAGGAATCATTTACAATAGATTCAGTAGTCACATCATTAAATTCCCTTGATTGGGCTTCCTTCAAGGCCTCGGGTTCCCAGTCAACATCATCAAAAATTATACTACTCAATTTGCCACTAGTCACAAGGTCAGTTACCTGACTATTTACACTTTCTAAGTCTAAATCAATTTCTTCTAAGTCTACCCCCTTTGAACGGGAACGAGTGACAATGGAAACAGGAACACCAAACTCCAGCAAAGAGCCATCACAAAGACAATCTTTCTCTATCAAAGATAAAATTGGAAAAAAATTTAGTTCATTTTCAACCACCAAATCATTAGCAAAAATCAAGTCAATTCCAGGAATGGGCAATGTATCCACTATTGCTAATTTTACATTACCTTTAAAATAATCAGCTTCTAAATAAAGTGTTTCAAGAGGGCACGATACTAATGTATTTGGAAAACCTCCTAAGACCACAAAATCATTACTGGCAAACACAAAACCCTGAGGCACAGATTTTCTTAAAATTAATGACTGTGCGGCTCCCGTGTCACGCAAAATTTTAATACCTCTGCCTAGTTTCTTGTCACTGTTGATGAAAATAGACCCATTCGAGATATACTTACGAAATTTTAGTCACTTCGTTTCTTCTTCTGAAGGTTGTTCAGCTGTTAACAGATTGATTGCTTCCCTGTTTTGGCTAGCAAGGAATCTTAGCATTGCCCTACACTCTGCCTTGATATGTCCCTTCCGACTACACCAAAAACATGTAATATTTGACCTGCGCTCCAGATTGTCACTACTACCGGTAGTAGTGCTATTACTAAATCTATTACTATTGGAAAAACTACGAGGTATTACACTACAGACCTTACCTTCTATGCCAGAGTAGTTATTTTCATCTTTGACTACAAAGCTAGTTTCTTTTGGCCTATTACTTTTCCTCAATTTGTCATGGGGGGAAACTTCCTTGCCAAAATTGATCTCCCTTTTCCCAGATTCCTGACGATGAGCTAGTGAATATTCGTCAGCCGCAATTGCGATTTCTTGAAGAGAATCTATTTTGAGCTCTTCAAGATGTATTTTAAGGTCTTTAGACACCATTCTCTTAAATTACTCAATCAGGATGAGTTCCTTTAGTTTATCAAAGTTATCCACCTCCTTACTCCTTAGCCAATCCTCAAAAAATTGTCCTTTCTTCCTGGCAAATTCAATAAAGGTAGTGTCCAAATCTTTCCTTAAATCACGGAATTTTTGCCGATATGCTTCTGGGACGAGATCATAGGCTTTCAATATAATAGATTTAACAATATCATAATCTGAGGAAAGTTCATCACTAAGTGTATTGTATACACGCTGAGCCTTACCTTTCAATTTACATTGCACTAAAGTCGTCCACATATCTCGAGGCCACGAGAGTTTGATAGCAATACGTTCGAAAGCCGTGAAAAATTCAGGCACATCCTCTTCGATAAAGCAAGGAATTAACTTTATGGCAGTCATCAAGTTGAAATTATTATTTTTAAAAGTACTATCATCACCACTCAACTTTATCTGAAGTTCTAATAACTCCTTTTCGTGTTGCCTATCCTTAGCTCTCTCCTCTGCTTGCAATTGTAAGGATTTAAATTCCAAATCTTTTATTTTACTCTGTTCCCTCAAGATATCTAACTGTAAGTCACCTGACCTCCCTGCTAGTTCCTGCCTAACCCTGTCCTGTTTTTCATCGCTACCAGGAGTTTCTTCACCATGACTAACTTCCAAAATAGATTCTTTATAAGCTTTAGCAGCCTTAACCACCTCCCATAACAAAGGACCCTTCCTGATCTCGGTGGGAAGACTCAAACTAAAGAAGTCTACAAAGAACCACAAATCATCCCTTTTTAAATCATACAGCTTTCTTTCCCAATCATCATCATCTAAGAAACGAATCGCCGCCACCTCAACGTTTTCTTTTGGGGATCCCATGTTACCTACTTTGGGTGAAACCTATTATCAATTACCCAAATTTTATCTCCTTATAACCCCTCAAGTGTTTAACTGCTATATTGCTGGTAACAAATCCTGGCAAGGTCGCCAAAAATGTTAGGAACTCTGTTATTCGGAAGAGATATTTAACAAAAATCCCTTATTTTACTTTAAATATAAAATAATATGTCCAAGCGTTTACTGGGTCTTCCAACAAAATTACTTTTACTACGATAGCTTGTAGGCTAAAGAGTGAAGTTTACCAGCAAAACAGAGAATAAAAATACACTTTGAGGGGGTAATTGAAAACAAACGTAAAAATTAGGATTTATTACAAGAAGTTATTAGCACACATCCTCGAATTATTGGCTGAAGGCACAGCCACATACACTTACAACTACCATTCAGTCTTACAGCTAACCTTCATTCAAATGATAGTTCGAGGGAAAGTATCGAGGAGAAGGGAGAAAAACAACTTTCACACAAAGTCAATAATAAGTGAGAGATTAAAGAAAGAAAGAAAAGCTTAGCCCAACTGCACACAATATTTATGAAAATGTACCATTACATATATATATGTTCCCACGTTACGGACGAAAACACAATTCCAGCACTGAAACAGTTTAGTTTCGAAGGCACTCCGGCTTTAGTCTTCCCAAGACACTATTCCCCAACCACAAGGAAGAGTATATATTCGCGGATACGAAGAACAAACATAATCGGAAGCTTACTTTCTTCACGACCAAGAGGCCTCCTAACGACTCTCAGAAGATCTCAAGACAACGGCCGTTTTTAGGATTCTAGGGGCGTCACCATAACTAGTCGAGAGGACTCAAGACGTAGATGATGACGATGGTCTCGGTACACTTAGAAGCTCGCGAACACAACCGCAGCCACAAAAGGGGGTTAGGTGTATACATCCAAAGGACATTGATACATCAGCAGCAGACGAGTCCACTCGAAGCAAGACTTCCAACAAAGTATACGTAGCAGAGCATTTGTGCAAGGTGGTGATCGCCACACAGATCAACGGGCCGTGAAAATAAAGGGCGAGAACTCCTCCACAAGAGAGCCGAAAACAATCTGCCCTCCATCCAGACGAAAAATATGTAAATCGCCTCTTAAACAGTCCAACGTGGCAGGAGACAGAAGACGAAACTACCAAAACACTCATACATGAAAGTAAAGAGAACATTTCATGGGCGGAGTACCGATTAGCAAATAACATTCGGTGGGGGAGCGCAACAATACAAAACTTGAACCAAGAATTCGAGGCTCAAATGAACTGATAAAATATTGACAGCAATTAATAAACAAATGTTTACTTTTATGGAGCCACAAGATAAAACTTAAGTAGCTGATATTACAATATATATATATATATATATATATATATATATATATATATATATATATATATTAAATTTCAAAACAATTAATATCCCAAAATGGAAAGGCTAGAGTTCTATGCATATATCTGGTTATGTATATGCAACAATAGTTCGAAAGGGCATAGAGAAATTGAAATCATCTGCTTTTAATAAGGTATTCTGAGTATTTTGAGTAATTAGATGTATATATTCATTATGATATAAAACAAGTTTATTACTTTACTCTGTTGTGAATGTTGTGATCATAATTGCTCTGTACTTGTATTAGGTCGACATAACTTATGATTGCAAGCAATTTATCTCTATAAATAGAATAGCTTTATGTATCTTCATGCCTAATAGCAACAAAAATATTAACTGATAGACATGAATAGGACAACATAATTGTATATGTCAGTAATTATCACTTCGGTGGTAAATAATAACATCTTGAAGCACCAGAGAGCTTTACAATAATTGATCATCATATCCCCTTCTCTCTCTCTCTCTCTCTCTCTCTCTCTCTCTCTCTCTCTCTCTCTCTCTCTCTCTCTCTCTCTCTTAAATGACGATTGGTTATTGTAATAATGTGGCATTGAATAGAATGAACTAATTGTCAAGGGGCAATTGCTCTCTTCCAATGTAGAATTTCCTTCTGACTAAGTAATTGGGTTTTTTAAGTGTATATCTGTGTGTGTATGAGAGAGAGAGAGAGAGAGAGAGAGAGAGGAGAGAGAGAGAGAGAGAGAGAGAGAGAGAGAGAGCAAGGGGTAATTTGTTAACTTCAGTTAACTAATATTTGTGAATCTTGAGAGAGAGAGAGAGAGAGAGAGAGCAAGGGGTAATTTGTTAACTTCAGTTAACTAATATTTGTGAATCTTGAGAGAGAGAGAGAGAGAGAGAGAGAGAGAGAGAGAGAGAGAGAGAGAGATTGTGACTTCAGTTAACTAATATTTGTAAATGCTAAGAGAGAGAGAGAGAGAGAGAGAGAGAGAGAGAGAGAGAGAGAGAGAGAGAGAGAGAGAGAGAGAGAGAGAGAGAGATAGTAGCTACAGTTAACTGATATCTCTAAATCCTGAGAGAGAGAGAGAGAGAGAGAGAGAGAGAGAGAGAGAGAGAGAGAGAGAGGAGAGAGAGGAGAGAGAGAGAGAGAGAGAGAGTTATATTGTAACTGCTGTTAACTGATATTTCTAAATCCAGAGAGAGAGAGAGAGAGAGAGAGAGAGAGAGGAGAGAGAGAGGAGAGAGAGAGAGAGAGAGGGAGAGAGAGAAATTGTTACCACATTTAACTTTGTTTTTTAATTCTTGAGAGAGAGAGAGAGAGAGAGAGAGAGAGAGAGAGAGAGAGAGAGAGAGAGAGAGATTTTAACAGCAGTTAACTGAGATTTCTAAATCTGTTAATATAAATAAGAATAATCAATTTTTTCAAATTATGTTCTGCAAAATATCTTGTATTGTGTTCTCTATTTTCTGTTTTGTTTTTGGAGAGAAAGCTATTCATCGACGCCTGACCTATACAGAGATGATAGAAAGTAAGGAATAGGAGGAAGAGAGAAACAAATGAACAAATTAGGATTTATTATTAGACAATGAAAGTAAATCAAAAAGCTTGTTAGGAAGGAAACAAAAATACCAGAAGCAGATGCTCAGAAGTTGCAAACCAGTAATAAATGGAAAGATAATTGTGGGGAATTTCGACGACGTGAGATGTATGGGCCAAAGGAGACGGAAACGAATAGATTTGCAAAGAGAGATATTTCAAAAGGATTCGGGTACTGGGAATAGGGAGGAGCTTGGATTATGGTAGATTGGGAATGTTGAGGTCGAAGCGTTAGGGGAGGGAATTGGGGGGACCATTTCTGATTACAAAATCGCTTTTTTTTTCTTTCCTTTATTTTTTTATTATTAAACTTTATTTCCCAGTCACATAATGGTGAAGAACTGTTCTCAGGAATATCTAATTCTTTATATTTTTTCAAGATTTATTATAATGCAGGGACTACACATTTCATAGAGACTCTTAGAAGTGATCTTTTGCTCTGGATTTAAAACTATTTTATACTTGTTATTGACTCTTAGGCGTTACAAAATAACTCTTTTTTTTATTCTTCGATTAATAAAAATCTTTTCCTAGTCACATAATACTGAAGAATTATTCTCAGGAACATTTGATTCTTTAGATATTCTAAGATTTCTTCTAATATAGGGATGCCCACCTTACAGAGACTTATATTTCTTGCTCGTAACTTGGAAACTTCTACTCTTCCTCATATTTATGACGGAGACTCGACTTCTGGAATATGAGTAATCTTTTGCTCTGGAGTTGAAATTATTTCATCTTTGCTATTTACTCTTAGATGTTACAAAATAGCTCTTCTTTGCATTTACTCCTTGATTACTGAATCTCTTTTCCTTGTCACATAATGCTGAAGAATTATTATTAGGAATATATAGTTCTTTATATTCCCTAAGATTTGTTCTAATACAGATATATACACTTTACAGACACTCTTAGATTTCTTGTTCTAAATTGGAAACTTCTACTCTTTCTCATATTTATGACCTAGACATGACTTCTGGAAATATAAGTGGTCTTTTCCTCGGGAGATGCAATTATCTTATACATGTTATTTGTCTCTGAGGCCCAAGGCTCTCTCTTATGATTCAGCTCATGTCAAAAGTCCGGAGAGATAAGGAAAATGAATTACCTTCAGACGAGAAGGATATTTTAGTGATTTTTTTAGTCATTCATCACTGATTATATATACAATTACAGTAAGTGTCCAAAAAGTAATACATCAATTCACGAATGGATATTATGAATTAAATTAGGATAGTGAACTGGAAACAAAACTTGTATGTCTGACATATATATATATATATATATATATATATATATATATATATATATATACATATATATATATATATATATGTGTGTGTGTGTGTGTGTGTGTGTGTGTGTGTGTATAGGGTAGGGTTGTGGTTCCTTATTGGAAACGTCCCTATCTGGTGATCGCCAGAATGAAGTTCGTGTCCCGCTCAAACTCGTCAGTTCCTTTAGTGTGTGCAACCTCACCCTCCATATAAGCTAAGGATGGGAGTTTAAGGGAGCCCACAGATCTACCTGTTGAGTTATCAAAAGGGATTTCCTGTCTCTCGCTGGTCATAGCTTGTGTGGAGAGGGTGCTTGGTTGCTGATCATGTGTATATATATATGGTCAGTCTCTAGTGCAGTGTTCTGTTTTCTAGAGCAATGTCACTGTACCTTGCCTCTTCCATTCATGGCCGACCTTATGAATAGTAAAGTCTTTTATTTTCAAAGTCTTCGAATAGTTTTATTGATGTCTGCTTTGCCCTCTTACAGTAGTATACTGGTGTTGTTTAACGTTCCAGTTCTAGGCAGTACTTGAATTTTAAGCATTATTCACGAAACTGATGAATCAATTGAATGTATTCGGCAAGTACAGTAAACGTTGAACAATAACCTGAATACTTAAAGGAGGCTTCATATGTTGTTGGTTATATTGTTTTGAGCCCACTTTAACACAATTACCAAGCTTGGATTCATTTCACTTAATTCATTTCACTGGCGTTAGGTTTTCGCCCATCAGAGGTAATTAAATATTATTGTTCCATTTTTTCCCATCTCCTGTTATTAGAATAACGTTAAGTAGGACTAATTGACTAAATTATAAACTGTTTATATTACCATCCAGTTACTACTTTTCAATAATTTGTCTATAGGTACTATTAAAATTTTCATTTTCAATTTTCAATTATAATTTGTAATGTTACCATTTAGTTACTTCTTTTTCAACAATTTTTCTTTACCTATTATCAATATTTTCATTTTCCATTTTCTACTATAATTTGTTATATTATAATTCAGTTACTTCTTTTTCAACGATTTATATTCAGATGTTATTAATACTTTCATTATTAATTTGCAATTATAATATGTTAATTTACCATTCAGTTACTTAATTTGCAACAATTTGTCTTTAGATATTATAAATATTTTAATTTTCTATTTTCAATTATAACTTGTTTATATTAATATCGAGTTACTTTTTATTCAAAACTTTTTCCTTTATATGTCATGAATATTTTTTTATTTTTAACTTTAAATTTTCAATCCCAATTTCCCTTCTAATAATTTTATCAGTGATATGTTTTCATATTATTTTTTTCCTTCAGGGAAAATACACCAACATTACCCACATGTTTCAACACCTAGTTTCCTTTCATTCATTTATTCCAAAACTTATAGAATTATAATAATGAAAAAATAAATATTTGAAATAAATCTCTCCTATTTACCTTCAACCGACATATTTCCACGTGATGCTGTAATGATGTAATTAACAAGTGTAATTTTCTTATTAGGATTATGAGGCAGTTTATTCATAATTTAGAATATTCATGGCAGAGTTTTAATATAATGCATTCACACCAAGAGAAGGGTAATTTTGTCAATCTCTTTGTCTATCCCCGCTTCATTTGTGTTTTTTTCGGGAATCTCAGTATGTAACTAAATGAGCACTCAGGAGAGAGAAGACCTTTGCCGTGGCAGCCTATTTCTTGATAATTTCTCGATCTTGACCTTTAACCTAAACATATATTAATTGGCGTGCAATTTCATACTCTCAATTATGAACCAAGTTTAAACCATCTGTGATAACGATGTCCAAACGTATGGCTGATTACGTGAATTGGACATTTTACTTGACCCAGACCTTGACATTTGACCTTGACCTTACAAAATTCAACCATTTCCTGCTGGTTACTTAAAAGTTAGTCACTGGGAGTTACATTGCTCTGCGATTAA
>NC_090725.1:318695145-318725145 GCF_036898095.1 Palaemon carinicauda | reverse complement strand
AAAAAATAATCGTATTAATGCATTTTTTTTTTTTCAGAATGATGATTCAGGAATGTAAATCCAAGTGATACTCTTCTTTTTATTAGAAAACAATGAAGTAAGAATTATTTTTTCATAATATCTACATAAACAGAATTATATCTCACATCCTCAATTTTTTCTATTCTAACATTTATATATAAAGAATCATATTTTACAGCCTCAAAAGGTAAAAAATACTGTTTTTCGTTAGAATTAAAAAATAAATTGAGCCAAAATATAATCATATTTAATTAAAACCTTCGAACGGAAAATATATTTTACCTTAGCTTTAGAAGACTTCTGAGAAATAATATGAATTTTCCTTTTACCTTTATTTCTAAAACAAGATAATGAGGATTCAGTAGACTCTATCAAGAGAAAGTGAAGACAGATAGTAAGAATGATTATAATTTAGGCCTTTCGCTACGTGGATCTTTAACGGTAGATCGAATACCTTTGAGTTATTCTAAGGAGACAATCTGTTTCCATTTAAGATTCTACAACTATCTAATCCGGAAGGTAATTTAGTTTAGTATCTTTCCAGCTCCACGGCTCCAGAAAGAGTATTCAAGGACCAGCCAAGTTTACATGACTTAATCATTCTTTCTCTGGTGTTAAATACTCATTCCTATTTCTCACACTCCCCAACAGGGATTAGTTCACCAACCGTTCAACTGGGCTCCACAAGGCAATAGAAGAGTTGGAAGACCCAAGCCTAGATAGCTGAGGACTATGAAGCGTGAAGGAGGAGATAATGAATGCAGAAGTATTGAATTAAATTATTGATGATACGTCACCATTTCAAATATTAAGGTAATTTATCTTAGTATATTTCCATCTGTGTTTTTTTTTTTTATTTAATTTGCCACACATGTTAAAGGGTATTCAACAAGAATTAGAAAAGTTTACATGGCTTGCTCGTTCTTTCTCTAATGTTAAATATTCATTCATGCTTTTCGTACTTCCCAAGAGATGTTAATTCACCAAACGTTCATCTGGGCTCCATAAGGTACTAGAATAGATGGAAGACCCAGACCTGCATGGCTGAGTACTATGAAGCGTGAAGTAGATGATGAATGGCAAAGTACTGATTCAAAAGCTCATAATAGAGACGACTGGTGAAATCTAACCGAGGCCCTTTGAGTCAATAGACGTAGGATGAGATGATGATGATGATGAAATATTCATTGGTTCCCAGTAATCAATTGGAAAACTTATGATAATAGAATTATTTATAAATCAATAGTCAAATAAGTCTTAGATAAATAAATGACATATAATTTTCCTGTTTTCTATTGGGGAGTTAATCTCCTAATGTTTGTATATTTAGGTAAGTGTTACGAGTTTCGAAATTGATTCTTGATAAGTCGACAGAATGTGGCACCCTTCATTCCGATGAATACCTGAATGTATGAGGGGAATTTAGACGTCGTGACCTTGGTGTAGAATAGTTTGTGAATAAGGGATAATATGCTATTGCCTTGTAGAGTTGAAATACCTAATCTGATATTCAGATAGGTCTAAAGTAAATAAATGACATGTACTTCCGATTTGTATTGAGAAGTCAACCTCCTAATGTTTGTATATCGAGATCACTGTCAGGAGTTTCGAAATTGATTCTTGAAAATTCGACAGAATGTGGTTCCCTTTATTCGATGAATACCTGAATATATCAGGGGAATTTATACGTTGTCACCTTGGTGTAGAATGGTTTGTGAATAAGGGATAATATGCTGTTGCCTTGTAGAGTTGAATTGCCTAATCTGATATTCTATACAGTGAGGAAAAAAATATAACTTTTTTGCTCTCTTTATTAATGCCTTTTTACAAGTCTTTGTGATTCTTTCTAGTTCGTCCTCATTACACCAACTGTTCCAAATATAAATGGAATAACGAGCAAAGGCACAGACATATTCATGTAATAAGTTTTGAATTATCGTTAGGGGCATTCATACTTCGTATCTATTCACAAGGTTCCTTATAAAGGAGAGCAACTAGGGATTTAAGAGAATCTTTTATGTAAGAACATCAAACGCGATATATATATATATATATATATATATATATATATATATATATATATATAGATATATATATATATATATACATACATATATATATATATATATATATATATATATATATATATATATATATATATATATATATATTTATTTATATATATAAATATGTAAATATATATATATATATATATATATATATATATATATATATATATATATATATATATATACAGTATATATATATTTATATATATATATATGTATTTATTTATATATGTATATTTATATATATATATATATATATATATATATATATATTTATAAATAAATATATATACATATATATATATATATACATATATATATATATACATATATATATATATATGTATATTTATATACATATAAATATATATATATATATATACATATATATATATATATATATATATATATATATATATATATATACAGTATATATATATTATATATATATATATATATATATATATATATATATATATATATATATATATATATATATATATATGTATGTATATTTATATATGCGTATATTTATTTATATATGTATATATATATATATATATATATATATATATATATATATATATATATATATAGGTGGTGTGAACATTGTTTTGCCATTTCTGTACGCAAATTTGACGGTCTCAAATAACGGCTCTTCAACACAGGAGTTTGAAGAAACTCCACCACGTACTTTTATGAAAGAGCTATTTTTCATAAAATATTTTTAGAAGAAATATAAAATTAGGAGAATCTAAAATGGAGTGATAATCGAACAGGTATCGTTCACTTTACTTTGCAACAGAAACTAAATATTATCATATTGTTTAAAAAAAATAACAGTATCAATTCACATTCGTGCTCCCAAAACCGTGTTTCAGATCTTTTAGATTATCGTTTTTCTTCCAATCCCTTTTCCTATAAACCATTAATAATCTCTCTCTCTCTCTCTCTCTCTCTCTCTCTCTCTCTCTCTCTCTCTCTCTCTCTCTCTCTCTCTCTCTCTCTCTCTCTCCCTGAAAGCAATGTATACCCGTTGTGTCTGCCGATGAAGTTAATTCCCTTTCTTGCTCCCAAAAACCGTGTTTCCGATTTTTTAAATTATCCCATTTTCTTCTAATCCCCTTTCCTTTAATCAATGATAATAAACTCTCTCTCTCTCTCTCTCTCTCTCTCTCTCTCTCTCTCTCTCTCTCTCTCTCTCTCTCTCTCTCTCTCTGAAAGCAATGTATACCCGTTGTGTCTGCCGATGAAGTTAATTCCCTTTCTTGCTTCCAAAAACCGTGTTTCCGATTTTTTTAAATTATCCCATTTTCTTCCAATCCCCTTTCCTTTAATTGATGATAATAAACTCTCTCTCTCTCTCTCTCTCTCTCTCTGAAAGCAATGTATACCCGTTGTGTCTGCCGATGAAGTTAATTCCCTTCCTTGCTCCTAAAAACCATGTTTCCGATTTTTTCAATTATCCCATTTTCTTCCAATCCCCTTTCCTTTAAACGATGATAATAAACTCTCTCTCTCTCTCTCTCTCTCTCTCTCTCTCTCTCTCTCTCTCTCTCTCTCTCTCTCTCTCTCTCCCTGAAAGCCATATATATCAGTTGTGTCTGTCAATGATGATAATTCCCCTTCTTGCTTCTAAAAACCTTGTTTCCAAATTTTTATATTATCCTGTAGTTTCCAATCACCTTCACTTTGAACCATTAAAAATAACCCCCCATCTCTCTCTCTCTCTCTCTCTCTCTCTCTCTCTCTCTCTCTCTCTCTCTCTCTCCATGAAAGCCTCTTTTATCAATTGTGTCTGCCAATGAAAAATCCGTGTTTACGAATTTTCAAATTGTCCCATTCTTATCACATCCCCTATCCTTGAACCGTGATAACCTCTTTCTCTCTCTCTCTCTCTCTCTCTCTCTCTCTCTCTCTCTCTCTCTCTCTCTCTCTCTCTCTCTCTCTCCATGAAATCCCCTTATAGCAATTCTGTCTACCAATGAAGTTTTGTCTGCGAGGAAAAGAAGATGACCAATGTGACAAAAGCTGCTATATTTGTCAGGTTGAAGACTCCCTCGTCGAGAGGGATGAATGGGTCAGAGGGTCGGGAGATGGTAGGGAGGTCTACCCCAAGCCCAACCCCCCTTTCTTACAAGGGCTAGAAGACCAATGGGTATGGGAGAATAAGAAGACCCTCTATATAAGAGGATAAAGAGTGTATGGATAGGGAACAGGAAACGGTCCTTTGAAAGAATTGTTTCGTTTATTTCTTTTTTTTGTCTCTAACAATCTATTGGAGATGCTTCTATTTTCTTTCTTTTGTTAAATACGAAATAGCAGCAAAGGTATTTTTTTCTTATCTTTATCCTTTTACATATTTACTTCGTCTTTATTTACTGTAGAGATTGTATAATGAAATATGTATCTCTTTAAATCGAGATTGATTATATCCAGTCATGTAACATCCATATTAACATTTATTGCTTCATATAACTGTTTAGTTTCCAATTAATTAAGCTCATTTTTCTCCGTTGCTTATTCTTTCAATGGAATTGATATTTCTTCTAAATTCTCTTTACTAACCCACATAATGCAGCATAATTTACAAACACCAACCTGGTGAATTATCAGCAGCCTTTGCATGAACCTCCTTGATCCTAGCTTGGGTGGAAAGGGCGTTTGGCGTCGATCATATCTATAAATGGCCAGTCTCTAAACCCTAGAGACTGGTCATATATAAGGCAATATCACTACACCTCGCCTCTGCCATTCATGAATGGCCTTTAAACCTTTAAACCATAGCTAGCAGTCAAGTTACGAGCTCTGCAATAGGCAATTTCTTTAGAAGTTACTAAAGAGAGAAAAAAACACCGATTAAGTTTCTGTTCTTAGTTTGTCATAATTAATCCATAACAAATGGGATCTATCTTACAAATACATACGTACACACACATACGCTTACAAATGTATATATATATATATATATATATATATATATATATATATATATATATATATATATATATATATATATATATATATATATATATAATCTCCCAGGACTGACGTTTAATGTAAGATCCATTTCTGTGCGGAACACTTTTCTCCTCGTCCTAAGAATAAGACGTTATTCAAACACTCAAGGAAAGAGAGAGAGAGAGAGAGAGAGAGAGAGAGAGAGAGAGAGAGAGAGAGAGAGAGAGAGAGAGAGAGAGAGAGAGAGAGAGAGAGAGTGTCCATAAGCAGAAACATCGTGTTAGGTTATTGCATTGAATCCAAACAGCATCACATGAAAGTGTATCAATCGTAAGAGAATTTGAACCGAGTGCCCCAATCCTTTTTGGAGTCCTTCCCATCTTCCTCCCTGTTCATCTGTTTGTCCTCTCTTTACTCAGTCTTCTCTTATAAATGCTCGGAGACAGCGCGCATTAGGTGGCCTTGCATCCAGATCCAAAGATCTATGAAATAGACCATAAGGGAGATGAAGACTGAGCCAGAAGACGTTTGTATCCATACGAACACACCCAAATGAGAGACATTGGATATTCTGTTCTTACCTTCCACGTTTCTTCATCGAGGATATTTATATTCCCCCATCTTTTCTCTTCAAAGCAGTGCAGTGGTCGGTGCAAGAAAATATAACATATTTCTTTTCTGGTTTTATTTTCTGGGGAATCTCATCATGTTTAATTATTTCATATATGTGTTAGTATAAGTGTCTTAGATTTAACTAAATAATGTGCAGTTAGCTTTCATTTCTTCTTAAGGTTCTTTGTTTATGCATTATTGAAACATGGCAGTATTATGTAAATACAAACTAACCGACATATATATATATATATATATATATATATATATATATATATATATATATATATATATATATATATATATATATATATATATATATATATATATATATATATATATATATATACTATACTATACTATACTATATGTGTGTGTGCCTAAGTGTGAATACGTGACCGCCAATGTATACTGAAGATTCTGTCTAAATCCGCAGGTACATATAACTAATATGAAAGCTATTATGCAATCTAACATCTCCACCACCTCAGTTGCGTGCATCTATCTAAAGAAATCTAGGGAATCTTGAATATTAAGTTTGTCGACATTCCAGTAAATTTCTTAGTTCTATCTTCATATAAATTTCCCTCTTATTCTTCAAGTTTTTACATTGCAGTAATAATATTTTAAACTTGATCTTTTGGGATCTTGGTGTCATTCTTGGCAAGTGTTATTGTTCAGTGGCTTCTTTCCACTTGGTAAGGGTAGAAGAGACTCTTTAGCTGTGGTAAGCATCTCTTTTAAGAGAAGGACGCTCCAAAATCAAGCCATTGCTCTCTAGTCTGGGGTAGTGCCATAATCTCTGTACCATGGTCTTTCACTATCTTGGGTTAGAGTTCTCTTGTTTGAGAGTACATTCAGGCACACTATTTTATTTGCTACAGGGGTTAATTTCCACTTGCTAAGGGTAGAAGAGACTCTTTAGCTATGGTAAGCAACTCTTTTAGGAGAATAACACTCCAAAATCAAACCTCTGTCCTCTAGTGTTGGGTAGTGCCATAACTTCTGTACTATTGTCTTTCACTGTCTTTGGTCAGAGTTCTCTTGCTTAATGGTACATTCAGGAAAACTATTTTATTTATATCCTTATTTCCTTTCCTCACTGAGCTATTTTCCCTGTAGGAGCTCCTGGGCTTATAACATCATGCTTTTCCAACTACGGTTGTAGCTTGACAAGTAATAATAATGCAACAGATCCTCAATTTACAAATTTGATAGGTTTCGATAAGCTGTTTGAAAGTTGAATTGCATGTAAGTTGAGTTTTATTAAATTTTGGCGTATGGTAGCCTAGCCTGACTCCCATGCGTACAAATCCCAGCTACAAAAGTCAACAGGTAGTCCTCTTTCATATGAAATAAATGTCAGGTTATAGAAATTTTGTTTGCATACTGTGTTAAATAACATGAAAATTTTTTTATTATTTTTTAAGTATTTCTTTATCTTTTTACAGTATACACACTTTTGATATATCTGGGATTTATGATTTAATTGGAATTTTGTTTTTATATCTGAATGTTTTTAATTTTGGGACCTAATGTAATAATAATAATAATAATAATAATAATAATAATAATAATAATAATAATAATAATAATAATAATAATAATAATAATAATAATAATAATAATAATTAACGTGTGGGGGGGTTCTTAATGCAAACTCATTTTCCATGTGGGTAGCGACCAAGGATGTTTGGGAGACCCAATAACTCTACCTTCCAAGTGATTTTGAGTCACATGTACACATCTACACTAAATAAAACAATAAATAGGAACAAACAATAAAAGTCGATGACTTATCACATCTATGGCCCTCTCGCAAACCTCTTGTTTGTAGCTGTCAATGATAGTAAGACTATGCTTACTGATAAATTAGTCTTGGTAGGTTTAAGGGAAAGTTTTTGTTTTGGAAAGTACCTTTTCACCCAAGGCATCGCAAAGTTATGGCTCGTGAAGAGAATTTTGCTAACATATCTTAGTGGCATTTTCGTCATATGAGACTGTAAGCTTCAAAGTTAATTTCAGCAGTCTTATATGGTATATTTCAGTTTTAACCATTTGTTTTCGAAAGGGGTCTCATAATAATAATAATAATAATAATAATAATAATAATAATAATAATAATAATAATAATAATGAATCTTATACTATATTAAGGTTACTATAGCTATGAAATAACACTCATTTCATAGGTGCAATGTTAGGCTATCATGTTGTTATTTAGCATTTCAGGGAGGTAAACGTCCTAATGTGCCACCAATGATATGCCTTCAATATTCTATCATAGATTTCTAGTAGAGATTATTTTACTTGAGAGGAGACAATTTTTCACATCTATTTCTTATGATAAAATCTCTGCCGAAAATAAATCTTTCTCTCGAGTAACAATTTGAAACTTAGTACTGAAGATTATTGTATTTCTGTAATTATTCTCATTTTAGTATTTAGTTGATATCAAATCGTATTTGCTCATATTATTCTTTCTCTTATTATTCATATTTATATCTTTATTCTTCCTTATTCCCTTACGTTGCCATGTTTTACCTTTGAAATATCTTCGAAAATTCTAAAAAGAAGCTAGGAATTTCTTAACTCATAAAACTATGGTTTCATGAACAGGAGTTTAAAACGTGACATTTATGATACTATAGTCACCTCCCTTCCTCCATTAGAGCTAGAAAGAGTGATTCTTTTCACCCCGAAGTTAGGAAAATGGATCGCTTAAATATTTTTCAGTAAAGTTCGTGAAGAGTTTTTTGGCAGCTTTTCCAGCTACACTGGGACTGGTTTATTTTTATAAATTTTGATTTTCTTTTTTATATTTAAAGTATAAATTAGCAATTTTGCTGAAAACTGCTAAAACTCTGCTAATCTTGCCAACACTAAACATGCAAAGATAATATGACCATGGAGTTTCGTATTGATTGTGAAAATGAGTTATTATATTTAATATTAATGATAATTAATATATTCATCATTATTATAATAATTTATATATATATATATATATATATATATATATATATATATATATATATATATATATGTATATATATATATATTTATTTATTTTCCGTTACTATATTTAAAAAAGAAGAAATGAGATGTGAAACTTAAGCGATTTAAGTATTTATCATTATTATTAATATTATCAATCACCTATGATATTAAGATTAACATTATATATATATATATATATATATATATATATATATATATATATATATATATATATGTATATATATAAACACACTCATATATATATATATATATATATATATATATATATATATATACATACACATCTATATCTATCTATCTATCCATCTATCTATCTATCTATATATATATATATATATATATATATATATATATATATATATATATATATATATATATATATATATACTGTATATATATATATATATATATATATATATATATATAATTATATATTTATATATATATATATATATATATATATATATATATATATATATATATATATATATATATATATATATATATATATATATATATATATCTATATGTATATATATATATATATATATATATATATATATATATATATATGAGTGTATGTGCGTATATATATATATATATATATATATATATATATATATATGCATATATATATATATATATATATATATATATACACTATGTTCATGAAAATGAAAGAAATGAAATAAAACAGCTATTATGTTTGATACAAAAGCACCTTTTAAAAAATTTACAAGAAACCTTTAGCAAATATAGACGTGGCTCGCTCTCTTACCAAGTTTTATAATGTATTTTCGTTGGAGTCTTTGAGGCGGAAAGTTACAGCTTCAGAAAGATTTCTAAAATATTATAGTGCCGACGATGTATACGGGGTTGGGTGAAGATTGGTGAGTGGGGGGGCTGGTGGGGGGTGTATGTGGGGGTTGGTGGGGGGGTGGGGGTCAGGGTGGGGACCTCACAGTGTCTTACTCCGACGGACTGTGGTTTTTCTTTTGTAAAAAATTTGAAATGGGAGATTTTGAAGGATAGTCCTTTGAAAAATTATGTCGATTTAGGGGAGGGAAATGAAAAAAATGGTTATGGATATTTCAAGCTAAAGATTTTATTTTTTTTTATTCAGCTTCAGTTTTATTTCTATATAAGAATTTCTTTTAGAAATGAATGAAAAATAGTCATTTCAAAAACTGCATTGATTTAGGGAATATAAATAAAAAAAAGAAAAAGCTTATGGATATTTTAAGCTAAAGATTTTTTTTTTCAGCTTCAGGTTTTTTCATATAAGAAATTTATAAAGAAATAAAAAAAGGATAGTCCCTTCTAAAAACATATTGATTCAAGGAATAGAAATGGAAAAAAATAATAAAAAGGTTATGGATATTTTAATCTAAAGATTTTTTTTTTCAGCTTCAAGTCTTTTTCATATTAAAAATTTGTTTAGAAATGTATGAAGGATAGTCCTTTCAAAAACTATATTGATTCAGGGAATAGAAATGAAAAAAAAATAGTGATAGATATTTTAAGATTTTTACTTCTTTCAGCTTCCATATTTTTATATCAAAACTGATTTGTAGTGAAACGAATCTAGATTTCATGAAAATGGATGTTTAGAAAAAGATAAATTCTCTTTTAGATTCAGGTTTTTTTTATATATATAACTAGTTTGATGGAGAAATAAATTTATATTACATGAGACATGATATTTCCAACGAAAACTTTAAGGTTTATTATAAAGTTATTATGGTGAAAAATAAATTTAGAATTTAATAAAATAGAAATTAAAAGAAAAACAAATTTCCAGCTTTAAAGTTTCTTATATAAAACTAATTTGCTTAGAAATAGATTCTGGTTCTATGGAAATAAATAGTTATAAACAAAAATACATTATATAATGCCTTTTTTTTAAGATATCATAAAAACTAATTGAGTTAAAAATACATTTATATTCTATGAAAATGGAAATTTAAAAAAAAAGTTCTATATATTAATTCCTTCATTTCGAGATTTCATATAAAACTAATTTGCTTAGGAATGAATTTAGATTCTATGAAAATGGAAATTTCAAACACAAAAACTTTCCTTATCAAAGATTACACATAATACTAATTTAGTTAGAATTAATTTATATACTATGAAAATGGACAATTCAAAACAGAAAAAGATTCTTTATTTTGAGATTTCTTATAAAACTTATATCCTTGAAAATAAAATTATATTCTATGAAAATGATCATGTTGAACAGAAAAAAAGGCGTCTTCATTTCTATATTTCATATAAAACTACTTTGCTTAGATATCAAACTATATTCTATGGAATTGGACACTAGAAAAAGTGTCTTTATTTCAAGATTTTATTTAAAGCTACTCAACTTAGATATAGAATTATATTCTATGGAAATGGTCACCCCCCCCCCAAAAAAAAGAAAAATCTTCATTTCAAGGTTTTATATAAACCAAACCTGGTTGGAAATGAGTTTAGATTCTATGAAAATGGACATTTCAAACAAAAATAAATTTTATGAATAAATTCTTTTATTTCCAGACACTAGGTAAATGCTGTACAATTACTAAATCTCTGGAGCTGTAAGAAACCTCTGTGTGAGAAAGAAAGCGTTGGATCGAGGCTTCTCAAAAAAAAAAAAAAAAAAAGATAATCATGATGGACACAAACGAGAGAAGTCTTCCAGTTCCATCAAGGGAAGCAATTCCATACTAAAGTTTTACGTTTAGTGTGTAGGTTTGATATTCAATTACGTGCTAGACTTCCTGTTTTTGGGGAACACACATATATATATACATATATATATACTATATATATATATATATATATATATATATATATATATATATAATATATATATCATAGTCACGTTTTCGGGGAGAGTAGTCATACGCTAGTAAATATATATATATATATATATATATATATATATATATATATATATATATATATATTCATTCCAGTCACGTTTTGGGGGAGAGTAGTCATACGCTAGTAATATATATATATATATATATAATATAGTATATATATATATATATATATATATATATATATACATATGCATTAATATGTATATATATATATATATATATATATATATATATATATATATATATATATATATATAAATATATATATATATATATATATATATATATATATAGTATATATATATATATATCCTGCCACTCTAAACCCTTCTCTATAAGTCTTCCTTATCTTCAGTAGTAATCACCATATTCCACAACTCTTCATTTATGGTCTTTTCACATAACACATATATGACCAGCACAAATAATAAAAACGAGCTTAATGAGGGACACTGGTGTATTACAACAGTAACTTCAATTATTTATCTCTCCCTAAATGCTGTTATTACTTTTGTTCTCGTTCTATTATACATCATCTCAACAATTCTAGCCAAATTCTCAAACACCAAAACATAATTTATTTTGTTATTCTATCATAAGCATCCTTAAGAAATACAAACGCATATGTACCAATCGTGTGTCACACAATTGTACATAATTATTTTGTATATATTATGCTTGTATCTGCGCTCTTCCCTCGCACCTAAAAAGAACCTGAATGATCATGTCTCTGGTTTTGCTCTGTAACATTGTCTGTCTCTCGAACAGGTTATGTCCTGTTGCCTTGACGTTTTGTATATAAAGGAGAGTGTTCCTTAATAAACAACTCAGTTGATTGCATCCTGCCTTTGAGTTCACAACCCTCTCTCGGCCCGTCACATTGGTGACCCGGGAAGTCGACTCGCTCCCACCACCTTCCACCCCACCCCCTCGCCCCTTCATCGTTGGTACTATGGCGGACTCTACGGGCAGTTGGTGCTGCGGCCGCTCCATTCAAACTTTCATCGTTTGCCAGCGGAGAGGCATTTGCTTGGTTTCAGCGCGCAGAAGTCCAGTTTCGTATCAGGGGCGTGACTCGCTCAACCACCAAAGCGGATTATGTTCTCGCGGCGATACCCGAGGACACCTTCCCAGAAATATCCGACAGGCTTTGTGAACAAGGAGACACCCCAATAGCGTATGACGCCCTCAAAACATACATTCTGCAGCAGTACTCGCCGCCGCCAGCCGCCCGTAATAGCAAAGCTTTTTCAGCTCTCGCAACAACCGTTGGTTGACCAAAGGGCTTCGCTGCCCTCAGGGAAATGACCAGTATCGCTCGCCTTCAACCTGCCGCAGACGGCTTTCCTCGTGAGGTGAACCTACTACGTGCCTTTTGGATACGCAGTTTACCCGAACCTGTACGCGCTGCCATACCCGATGTCGATAGTTTTACCCATAAAGGACTTGATAACCAAAGCCGACGCCCTTATGGACAGCCACTTCAAGACCTCCTTCAACGCCTCCACCCCTGACGACGAGGATGCCTATTCAACGTCAACCGGAAGCTGACATGAATGCCGTAGGATATACACGCCTACCCCGTGACGTGCCGAAACGGCGACAAAGCCGCCCACCACCCACCAATCGCTCGCGCCCCAACGAACGACTTCTAGAGCCACTTACTACCTCCCATCCGCCGCAGTTTTCCTACTACCACTTCAGATTCGGGCAACCGCGAAGAAATGTGCCAAGGATTGTCAGTGCCAAAAAACGTGTAAGTAGGCCCTCGCTTTTGGCGGTGGCCTCCCGTGTTTCTAATCTTTTCTTTTTACAGGATGCAGGAACGGGCGTGCGATTTTTGGTAGACACGGGTGCTTGTCGTTCTCTTTTGCCAAGGAAACTCTTCAAGGCACGACGTAGTCTGTCTACATCTGCCGACGTCCGCTTGGTAGCTGCCAACAGATCTGCGATACCCAACTACGGTTACGAGAACCTCCATTATCGTTCGGAAACGGTAAATTCAATTGGAAGTTTCTCGTTGCTGACGTCACAATGCCAATCCTCGGTGCGGATTTCCTCTCTCATTTCCACTTTCTGGTGGATGTCGCCTCCCACCGACGATTGGTCCAACGCAGACTCGTAATTGTTGACACCTCTTCAACCCGCCCCCTCTAACCTCGCTCTCCACATCAGCGCACCCATGGATGCCTACGCCCACCTCCTCACGTCGTACCCGGAATTTTCCGTCCAGAACTTCGCCAAACGCCCACGGTTCTTGCCAAGCACGGTATTTATCACCATATCAAGACGACAGAACCCCCAGTCTTCGCAAAATTCAGACGTCTGGCACCGGAACGATTGGCTAGCCGCCAAACAGACGTTTCACCGAAATGGAGGAAATGGGCCTTGCCAATAGGCCTCCAGCCCATGGTCGTCACCCTTACACATCCGTCCGTGCGGGGATTACAGGAGCCTGAACATGCAAACAGAACCGGATCACTACCCCTCCCAAACATTGCCGACGTGACCTCCTACCTGCACAAAGCGGAGGTTTTCTCTACGCTCGACCCTCCTGAAGGGGTATTATCAGGTGCCTATGAACCCAGAAGACATCCCCAAGACCGCCATCACCACTCCGTTTGGTACATACACCTTCAATTACTCCTGTTTTGGCCTTCGTAATGCTGGGCAACGTTTCAACGTCTCATGGATGGCATCTTAGGGGACCTCCCTTTCTGTGTATGTTATGTGGACGACACACTTGTGTTCTCCTCCTCAAAAGAGGAACACCTCCGTCACCTGCGCATCGTGCTCGACCGCCTTCAACAAAACGCCCTTGTAGTCCGGTACGACAAGTGTACCTTTGGCGCCAACGAAGTGTCGTTCTTAGGGCACCGTATCACTCCTGAAGGAGTCCATCCCCTCCCTGAGAAGGTAGCAGCCGCTCAGAACTTCCCCGCGCTCTCGACCGTCAAAGCTCTGCAGGAATTCTTGGGCATGATCAACTAATTATCACCGTTTTCTGCCAGCCATTGCCGCCACTCTTGCTCCCCTCTACGCCTCCCTCAAGGGTAATCAAAGGACCTGAAGTGGGGTCCCCTTCAAGAAGCAGCCTTCTGCAATGCAAAGAAGGCCCTATCAACTGCTGCGGCTCTCACTTTTCCTATCCCACACGCCCCTCTCCTTCTCTCCACCGATGCCAGCGACTTCGCTATTGCTGCAGTACTCGAGCAGGTGGTCAAGGCTCGCCCCACCCATTGGCCTTCTTCAGCAGAAAACTGTCCAAGACAGAATCCAGTTATTCTACCTTCGATCAAGAATTGCTGGTGGTGCACTTGGCTGTCCGTCACTTTCGCCATTTTCTTAGAAGGTACGCCCTTCGTCATTCGCACAGACCACATGCCTCTGGAGCACGCCTTCACTCGACATTCTGACGCCTGGTCCGCCCGTCAACGCCGACATCTCTCCGCCGTGGTGCTGAATACAATTGCACCCTCCAATACGTCCCTGGGAAAATGAATCCCGTTGCCGATGCCCTGTCAAGAAACACGTGGCTGCCGTTCAACTGGGATTGGATTACAACGCCCTGGCTGAAGCCCAACGACAGGATCCAGAGTATCAAGCTTGTAGGACATCCTGCACGTCCCTCCGTTGGGAAGACTTTCCCCTCGAAGACTCCAACACCACCCTCCTCTGTGACGTCAGTGCTGGTAGACGCGACCTTGGATTCTGCTCCCATGCGCAGACAGATGTTTGATTTCATTCACGGCCTTTCACATCCCTCGTGCCGTTCTACTGCACAGCTACTGAAGGCAAAGTTCATTTGGCACGGCATTTCTAAGGATGCTAAGGATTGGGTCCGCGCCTGTACTTCTTGCCAAACTTCCAAAGTACATCGACACACGGATTCAGGAGTGTGGGCACTTTTCCTCAACCTCAGCGTCGTTTCGCACACATTCACGTTGACGTTGTTGGCCCATACCCACATCACAAGGACATCGTTACCTGTTTTCCGGTCATCGACCGCTCCACTCGTTGGCCTGAAGCTATTCCCATGGAAACTGCAACGTCCGCCTCATGTACATCTGCCTTACTCTCTGGATGGATGTTCAACATTCGGTATCCCTAAGCATATTACTTCTTTCAGGGGAACCACTTTCACCTCTCAATTGTGGACGTCATTAGCGAATCTCCTGGGCATCACCCTACATCAGACAACGGCCTACAACCCGCTGCCAATGGAATGGTTGAACGTTTTCATCACACCCTCAAAGCAGCTTTGATGTCCCGCTGCAAGGATTGCAACTGGTTTTCTCAGCTTCCCTGGGTCCTCCTGGGACTAAGGACCACTCCTAAAGACGCCCCTCGACGTCTCGGCAGCTGAAATGGTGTATGGCGACCCGTTGGTCGTCCCTGCCGAATTTTTTCCTTCTACAACCTCCTCCGACGATCTCCAGCGCATACGTCACGTCGTGGAAAATTTACTCCGTGCCGCCAGACTTACAAGCCCCCAGCGAAGCATCACATACCAACGGACTTGCACTCTGCAACGCACGTCTTCTTGCGCAACGACACCAGCAAGCCACCACTAACGCCCCCTTACACGGGCCCTTTCCTTGTGATCCAACGCCAGTCCGAAAGCATTCCTCCTAAACATTCGGGGCAAAGAAGACTGGGTCTCCATTGATCGTCTAAAAACCTGCTTTATCATTTGCCAGATGACCCGCCTACAGTTCGCCTCTCTAGATCAGGGCACCCTATTTAACATGTACAGTATGTCATTTTTAGGGGGGGAGCCATGTACCAACCGTGTGTCACACAATTGTACATAATTATTTTGTATATATTATGCTTGTATCTGCGCTCTTCCCTCGCACTAAAAAGAAACTGAATGATCATGTCTCCGTTTTGCTCTCTAACATTGTCTGTCTCTCGAACAGGTTATGTCCTGTTGCCTTCAGGTTTTGTATATAAAGGAGAGTGTTCCTTAATAAACAACTCAGTTGATTGCATCCTGCCTTTGAGTTCACAGCCCTCTCTCGGCCCGTCACACATAGAAGAGTTTCTGGTTTCCCTCTAGCCTCTTCTCTGGTTGCTGCCTTAATATAAGGTTATCTTCCATAATCCCTCTCCCCCTTAAGATTTCATGCTACTGTTACCCAATTTTCACAATCCCTCAATCTCTTATTTAATACCCTCTCAAAACCTTCCAATCCTTGGTTAGTAAGTTTAATTCCTTTGTAGTTACCACATTCTATGACACCACTTTTCTGCTTATGTATAGATATCATTAGACTCTCATCCAAGTCTTTAGCAATTATTTCTTTTTTCCATATCACTATCAATAAATCAAGCATCAATATTTCCCTCTCTGTAGCTGAGTATTATGATCATTTCAATTTTAAACTATGATGCACTTGGTGCTTTACCATTTCTCATTTTACCCTATGACTGCTTCATTTCTGTATTCTGTATCTTCATTACTAGTCCCTCCACCCTTTGGGCTTCTCCCAGGTCGTCTCTCTCATTGTCAGAATCAAAAGAGAGAGAGAGAGAGAGAGAGAGAGAGAGAGAGAGAGAGAGAGAGAGAGAGAGAGAGAGAGAGAGAGAGATAAGAAAATTCAAGGAATAGTAAAGCTTTAATAGAACATTGTTCTTTATATCAAATACAAAAAAGTCTAATAGCAAATAATGAATAAATATATCTAAGAGAAGTATGAAAATAAAGCAATAACAAAGTAAAATACGTACAATACATTGAAGGGAAATCTGACAGAATATTTTGAAATATATCTATCTATCTATATATTTATCTATCTATCTATTTAATCTGTACACTTGGGTATTACTGTATGAAAAAGGGGCCAATTAGCCAGAAAATATCTTGAAAATGCTCAAAAACATATATTGGTACCAAGCATGGTTTACAGGTTAAAGTCTAAAGTACGAGTAAAAACAATGTTGAATTGGAATACACCTGAAGTTATTTTTTCCGATTTTACTTCATATACGAATTTTTTTCTAGTTTATAATCATGAATGTTTTAATACCTTGATGGGTGAGTGAGCAGGAGAAGGAAAACAGGATTGAATTATCATAAATCAACAAACTTGGAAAAAACTTAAATATGCCAAAACGAGAGATTAAATGTAATTGTGAAGAAAATTAAATCAGTAATAAGAATTAAAATTTCAGAAAAGAACATCTATAATCAGAGATAGTTGATCGTTCAATATCAAATACTTAATTTACTCTCGCTATTTACATTGTCCATGAAAAATTTTGTCAGAGAGAGAGAGAGAGAGAGAGAGAGAGAGAGAGAGAGAGAGAGGAGGAGAGAGAGAGAGAGAGAGTCCAAAATTTACTCTCGCTATTTACATTGTCCATGAATTTATGTCACAGAGAGAGAGAGAGAGAGAGAGAGAGAGAGAGATGAGAGAGAGAGAGAGAGAGAGAGAGAGAGAGAGAGAGAGGGAGGGAGAGAGAGAGAGAGAATCCAAAATTTCACCCTCACTATTTACATTGTCCATGAAAATTTTGTCAGAGAGAGAGAGAGAGAGAGAGAGAGAGAGAGGAGAGAGAGATGAGAGAGAGAGAGGAGAGAGAGAGAGGTCCGTTCACTAGCATCTTTATTATAAAAGAATTATAACAAATATAGAAACTTCTATAGAATAATTCTTCGATGATACGATCTTTCCATTTGGCTTTGGCCAAAGATATAAATTATTCCTCCGGATTGTACAATGAAGAGCGAGACGCTAAGCCACAGTGTAATATCTGGGTTGATAGGACTGAGAAGAAAATGTTTGTGCTGGGCATACTGGACTGATTCCGAGTAGAGACTGCTTGAAAATACACGCCATTGGATCCCATTTATCCAATTGAATTTCGTATTCTAATGGTCGTATATATCCTCTACACCCAAAAGACTTTGGGGAAGCTGAGCATCCTTTCTTTCTTCCTAATGTAATATTGTCTAAGAAAGTTTTATGGTCTGTTAATGATAGGTTGCTCCTCAGAGATTTTTTTTATTTTCTTTTTTTTGCACTTTAAAGCACTGTTTTAAGTATCCATTTAATTTCTACATTTTAATTTCTTTCTTTAATCCAGACGATTTTGTATAGTGAATACGTTATTGGTTTCACGTAAATAATTTTTTTTTTCGCTCTTAAAACATTGTTTCATGTATGTATCTAATTTCTACATTTCAAATTGTTTCCATAATCCCCGACGATATTTTTTACAGTGAATACTGTTATTGAAGTTTCCTATAATGTTTTAAACATTTGTGTGTGAACGATCATTACATGACCCTCCATTACTGGTTTTTAGATTATCCTTCTCTGAAATTCTTTTTCAGAGTCTTACTCATAATGAAAAACGAAAATGTGTTTCTGATGAGAATATCAGACTCCCATTGAAGAATTCAACTCATCTTTTCCCATATTTATATCCTGTTAAACAAGGCTTCCTGTTTCTTGATATTTATCAACATAATGATGAAATTTTAATTAGAATTATCATTTGACGACTCGCTAACAATGATCATGATAATAGAGTACAATATTACATCTGTCAACAACGTTGGAAGGAGCTATGTTTTACGCACTGTTTGTATGTGTGTCTTGTTTCTGAACAGCTTCCTGGCCACAATTTTTAATCGTAGAGTAATGAAATTGGCAGGGATTAATTGTTATGTAAAAAGCTGAAAATTTTTAAAATTTCGAAGGTCAAGGTCAAGGTCAGGGCCAAAGGTCAGGGCCAAAGGTCAGTGTCAAAGGTCAAGGTTAAAGGTCAGGGTCAGAGGTCAAGGTCAAAGGTCAAGGTCAATGGTCAAACAAAAGGTCCAGAAATAAGCTGCTGCGTTAGAGGCTCCTCTAGTTAATGCTGTGAAGTTTAATACAACAATTAAAACTCTTTGAATGTTTTTAAAGAGGGTTTGTAATACAATATAAAAAGATGAATGGCTTTTAAATAAGGATAACACACACTGTTTTAAGCGATTACTAGATGCATAGTTTCAGAGTTAGTTCTGTTTTAAATGAATTCAGATGAAAAAATGGAGAAGTGGAATCTTATCAAAACCCTCAGGAAAATGTGAGTAGACAATACCTTCTTTTATAGCAATTTCAAGAACTTTTTTTCAATAATTGTTGAAATACCTTTATTTCAATGATAATTGTTACAGATTTGGTAAAGCATTAAAATCTCAATTTAAAGTAAAATATCTTTGTTGGAGTGATGCATTTCACGGCAATACTCCAAGAATGAAAACATAAGTAAACTAGAAAAGCACTCTGAGAGTGCAGACCTCCGCCACGCAGCTTATTTCTCGAAACCAGCTTTCCTTTCCCAGAACTTGGGGGTTAAGGTTATTTCGGTCGAACTTTTGGCTCTACCTTGACCTTTGACCTAAGGCTTTAAAATTAAATGTCTTCCACGTCTCAACCTAACACTTTATCCTTGAAAGTTTCACTACTCTGAGTAAAAATCCGGCCAGGAAGTTGTTCACAAACAAACAAGGCCGACAAACGGACATATAGACAAACGTTAGAAACAGGCAAACGGACAAACAGACAAACGTACAAACAGACAAACAGGGGCTTGTTCACAAACAAACAAGCCCGACAAACGGACATATAGACAAACGTACAAACAGGCAAACGGACAAACAGACAAACGTACAAACAGACAAACAGGGGCTTGTTCACAAACAAACAAGCCGACAAACGGACATATAGACAAACTAGAAACAGACAAACGGACAAATAGACAACGTACAAACAGACAAACAGGGGATTGTTCACAAACAAACAAGACGACAAACGGACATATAGACAACGTACAAACAGGCAATGGGACAAACAGACAAACGTACAAACAGACAAACAGGGGCTTGTTCACAAACAAACAAGCCGACAAACGGACATATAGACAAACGTAGAAACAGACAAACGGACAAATAGAAAAACGTACAAACAAACAAACAGGGGCTTGTTCACAAACAAACAAGCCGACAACGGACATATAGACAACGTACAAACAGGCAAACGGACAAATAGACAAACGTACAAATAGACAAACAGGGACGAAAACATAACCTCCTTCCAACTTCGTTGGTGAGGAAAAAGACATTTAAAGAGTGGGAGATGAACTTATAATTCTTGCTTGGCGATACAAAATCCTCACTTTAAAATCCCGTTATCTATTATTCTATTGTATAATTATTTGAGAAATTTCTTTAGAACTACGTAAGCCATTCTCATGTTACTAACCTTGTTACCGGTATCTATCTTAATATGCTGATAACCAACATGCAACATATCTGTAACTACAATATTCGAGAATGATAGAGACAAGATATTGTCCTTCATATCTGTTCCTCCCCTTATGCAGATTATAAATCTTTTTTTCATTTTTTTGTTTGAATTTCCTAGTTCTGGGATTACTTCACTGTCTAAAGGCAGATCGATCATTTCTTGAAACATCTTTGCTGTCTTCTTCCACTTTTTTGGGTAAATTTCTCTCTCTCTCTCTCTCTCTCTCTCTCTCTCTCTCTCTCTCTCTCTCTCTCTCTCACTCTCTCCTCTCTCTCTTTGTGTACATACTATTCAGATGTATATAATTTCATTATAATGATATAGTGTTTTAAGGCGTTCTTTTTTTATGTTTAAAGTGAATTGGGGGCGCTGAAGTAATAAGCATAAGAGTGTGACATCTTTCATATGTTAGTAACTCTCTCTCTCTCTCTCTCTCTCTCTCTCTCTCTCTCTCTCTCTCTCTCTCTCTCTCTCTCTCTCTCTCTCTCTCTCTTCCAGCGGATGTAGTAAACAATAACACGTACAAAAGTTCAAGAATTAGTTCGACAAGATCATAAAAACTCTCTAAACGTTCAAACCGTTCTACCCAAGAGCATCCGGAGTCTCCCCGGATGGGCTGCTGTAAAGTCTTCGACACATAAAAAAATCCTTGTAACTCTCTCTCTCTCTCTCTCTCTCTCTCTCTCTCTCTCTCTCTCTCTCTCTCTCTCTCTCTCTCTCTCTTCCAGCGGCTGTAGTAAACAGTAACCCAGTAAACGAGTTCATGAATAACCTAGACAAGATCATAAAAATTCTAAACGCTCAAACCAAATCGCTCTATCCAAGAGCAAATGGAGTCTCCCCAGAGCAAATGAAGTCTCCCCGGATGGGCTAAAAAGTCGTTTGACACATATTAAAAATCCTTGTAACTCTCTCTCTCTCTCTCTCTCTCTCTCTCTCTCTCTCTCTCTCTCTCTCTCGGTGGCTGTAGTAAACAGTAACCCAGTAAACGTGTTCATGAATAAGTTAGACAAGATCATAAAAGCTCTAAACGCTCAAACCAAATCGCTCCACCCAAGAGTACATGGAGTCTCCCCAGATGGGTTATAAAGTCTTTGACACATCAAAAGTCCTTTTAACACACAATCTCTCTCTCTCTCTCTCTCTCTCTCTCTCTCTCTCTCTCTCTCTCTCTCTCTCTCTCTCTCTCTCAGCAGCCCATGCCTTAAGATTCACGGATGAATCCTTCCCTTGCCTTCTTTAACGGTTCCCTTCAAAGCTTTGGGAGAATTACTGTCACGAAGGATTCTTTTGACCTGCCGCAACTCGTAGAAAACTTGGATCCCATTTCACTCGATTGGATGTCATAATAGAAATGAATAGTCGTCCACTGAGCAAAAGAGAAAATTCAGTAGAGAAAATGTGTCGTCTTTCTGAAGTTCTTACGGAAGAGGAGTGGGATTCTGTAATTTTATGATCACAAATGTCGAGGAATACTATACTTTGAGTTATTATTATTATTATTATTATTATTATTATTATTATTATAGACATGTGTGTGCGTGTGTGTATAAAACCAGATACTTCCTCTATTTTATTTGAAGGGATATTTATGGGAGTATATGTATATATATATATATATATATATATATATATATATATATATATATATATATATATATATATATATATATATGTGTGTGTGTGTGTGTGTGATTCTCGACAGTAAATTTACTTTTGAGAAACATATAAGGTCTGTGTCTTCTTCAATTTCACAAAAAATAGGCTTATTGAGAAAGTCTTTCAAGAATTTCGGTGATCAATCTATTCTGAAGAAGTGTTTTAATTCTTTCATTCTACCTTGTTTTGAGTATTGTTCTCCTGTCTGGTCTTCAGCTGCTGATTCTCATCTTAATTTGTTGGACAGAAACTTACGGTCTATTAAATTTCTTATTCCTGATCTAGATATTAATCTCTGGCACCGTCGTTCAATTAGTTCATTATGTATGTTGCATAAGATTTTTCACAACTCTGACCATCCTTTACATTCAGATCTCCCTGGACAATTCTATCCTGTTCGTAATACTAGGCAGGCAGTTAATTCTAATAGCCAGGCCTTCTCCATCACGAGGCTCAATACTACGCAGTACTCTAGAAGTTTTATTCCAGCTGTGACCAAGTTGTGGAATGATCTTCCTAATCGGGTGGTTGAATCAGTAGAACTTCAAAAGTTCAAAGTTGGAGCAAATGCTTTTTTGTTGACCATACAGACATAGTCTTTTTATAGTTTATTTATGACATATTTGTTTTTGATGTTGTTGATAGTTTACTATATGACATGTCTGTTTTGACGTTGTTTCTTATTTTAGAATGATTTATTGTTAATTTGTTCTCTTCATTTATTTATTTCCTTATTTCCTTTCCTCACTGAGCTATTTTTCCCTGTTGGAGCCCCTGGGCTTATAGCATCTTGCTTTTCCAACTAGGGTTGTAGCTTGGATAGTAATAATAATAATAATATATATATATATATATATATATATATATATATATATATATATATATATATATATATATGTGTGTGTGTGTATATATATATATATATATATATATATATATATATATATATATATATATATATATATATATATATATATACTGTATATATTTACTTATTATAATTTATATAAGTATACATAGACAGATACATATATATGTGAGTACGTGAGAATGATGATGGAATGGATATAATAGCACTCTTCACAAGCGTTTCATATAGAGAAAGCACGGCTGTATATCATATAATTTTATTGCTACCAAATTTACATATCAAAACATAATTGAAAGGCCATATACAAATAGTGAACAATTAAATGCCAAATCTATCTCCCGTTTCACCCAGTAGCTCGGACTTTGCGATGAAATTCAATTTGATAATACGAGGAATTTGAAGGATTCGAACAGCTAAAATACCTGTATTTGAAGGCAATAAACTTCAATGGTATTGAAAAGTATATTCAAATGCATCAGTTCATACATGATTATGAATGTGCATGTACAAATATGTGTACTTACAGGTTATTAATAACCATAGAATACCCATATACAAAATCAAATGTAAAATACATAAGTAGGATACAATATTATTATTATTATTATTATTATTATTATTGTTATTATTATTATTATTATTAGCTAAGCTGCAACCCTAGTTGGAAAAGTAGGGTGCTGTAAACCCAAGGGCTCCAAAAGGAAGAAAATAGCCCAATTAGGAAAGGAAATGGGAAAATTTTTCACTCTATCGACTGTTGTAATAAATATCTTTATTCGGCATTGAACTATAAGGTTTAATAACACGAGGAATTCCAAGGATTCGAGCAGCTAAAATACCTGTATTTGAAGGCATTACATTTCAAAGGGGAAAAAAATTCCATTGGGATACCATAAACAACAGTATGATAATCGCTGTTGAAACAGAAGGATTCCAAATGCTATTTGCATTCCATGGCGGGATATTGATCAAAGATTGTATAAGCTTGGTGTTTTCTCTCTCAAATACTTGTTTGCAACAGATTTTGCAGTTGTACTTGTTTTAATCGGGTTTTATTTCATTGTGAATTTTATAAAAACTTGTCCATAACCTCAAATTTATAAAGATATATAAAAGTATATCAAAATGCTGCAGTACATGTATGTTTATGAATGTGTATGTACAAATGTATGTACTTATAGGTTATTGATAACCATTTGTACCCATATTCAACATCAAATATATAAGTAGGATACATTATTATTATTATTATTATTATTATTATTATTATTATTATTATTATTATTATTATTATTATTATTATTATTAGCTAAGCTACAACCCTAGTTGGAAAAGCAGGATGCTATAAACCTAAGGGCTCTAAAAGGAAGAAAATAGCCCAAGGAGGAAAGTATATAAGAAAATATTTTACTTTGTCGATTGTTATTTCAAATATCTTTATTGGGCATCGAACTATACAGTTATATAAGGGGAGTTAGAAAGAAAGTGAAGAGTTACATTGAAATAATAGAATATGTGCCGTTATTAGCATGATTTTGAGAATATTTGTTTCCCATATCAAATAAATAGCAATGTTGCTGTAAAACAACTTTAATAGGATCAAGATTATACAGGAGAGAGAGAGAGAGAGAGAGAGAGAGAGAGAGAGAGAGAGAGAGAGAGAGAGAGAGAGAGAGAGAGAGAGAGAGAGAGAGAGGTATATAGTACGATTAATATTGTCAAGATAGAATAACTTCAATAATTGCATGTATGTGCTATTATCATGTAAACTGTTAATGGAACTTTGACAAGACCTGCTTAACAAAGGGGATGACATATATCAGAGGTTGGTACAATAGTCATGATTATGCAACACTGTATGCAGGATTTCCGGCAATAACTCCCTTTCTGGGTGCGTTACTATTGTGCGCTTTTCCTCTACTACAATTGCATTGAAAAATCATTCCTATTACTCGCATCATTCCATTACTATTTCACCAAAAACTGTCAGAGACTTGCTATGAATTATGGTTCATTATATTAGTTTAATGGTGACCTGCAGGGATGGCGTGCACAGCACATCTGTGTACCACTTGCCAGAACAGAGGTGCACTGAGATTATGTTTATTTGCCAGTGAACGAGCAACAGCAGAGCAACAGAGGAGCAGTGAAATAAGGTTTATTTGCCAGCGAGTGAGCCACATCTAAGCAACATAGGAACAGTGAGATTATGTTTATTTGACAGTGAACGAGCAATGGCGGAGCCACAGAGGAGCAGCAACATTATATCTATTTGCTAGCCAGAGAGTCACGTCGGAGCAACAGAGGAGCAGTGAGGTTATGTTTACCTGCTAGCAAACGAGCAATGGCTAAGCAACAGAGGAGCAGTATCATTATATTCATTTGCCAGCCAGCGAGTCATGGCGGAGCAACAGAGGAGCAGTGAGATTGTGTTTAACAACCAGCGAGCAAGCTACTGCAGAGCAACAGTGTAACAGTGAGATTAAGTTTATTTGCCAGCCACTGACCTATGATGGAGCAGCAGAGGAGCAGTAAGATTATGTCTATTGACCAGCGAGAGCGCCACATCAAAGCAATAGAAGAACAGTGAGATTATGTTTATTTGCCAGCCAGCAAGCCACGACGGAGTAACAGAAGAGCATTGAGATTGTATTTATTAACCAGTGAGCGAGCCACGACTGAGAAACAAAGGAGCAGTGAAATTATGTTTATTTGCCAGCGAGCGACCCACGGTGAAACAACAGAGGAGCAGTGAGATTATGTTCATTTGCCAACAAGTGACCCATTGCAGAGCAACAGAGGAGCAGTGAGATTATGTTTATTAACCAGCGAGCGAGCTATGGCAGAGCTACAGTGGAGCAGTGAGATTAAGTTTATTTGCCAGCCACTGAGCCATGGTGGAGCAACAGAGGAGCCGTGAGATTTTGTTTATTAACTGGGGAGCGAGCCAAGGCTGAGAAACACATGAGCAGTGAGATTATGTTTATTTGCCGCCGAGCAACCCACGCAAAACAACAGAGGAGCAGTGAGATTTTGTTTATTTTCCAACAAGTGACCCATGGCAGAGCAACAGAGGCGCAATGAGATTACGTTTATTATTCAGCGAGTGAGCTATGGCAGAGCAACAGTGATGCAGTGAGATTAGGTTCATTTGCCAGCCACTGAGCTATGGTGGAGCAACAGAGGAGCAGTGAGATTATGTTTATTTGCCGGCGAGCGACCCACGCAAAACAACAGAGGAGCAGTGAGATTATGTTTATTTGCCAACAAGTGACCCATGGCAGAGCAACAGAGGCGCAATGAGATTACGTTTATTATTCAGCGAGTGAGCTATGGCAGAGCAACAGTGATGCAGTGAGATTAGGTTCATTTGCCAGCCACTGAGCCATGGTGGAGCAACAGAGGAGCAGTGAAATTATGTTTATTTGCCGGCGAGCGACCCACGCAAAACAACAGAGGAGCAGTGAGATTATGTTTATTTGCCAACAAGTGACCCATGGCAGAGCAACAGAGGCGCAATGAGATTACGTTTATTATTCAGCGAGTGAGCTATGGCAGAGCAACAGTGATGCAGTGAGATTAGGTTCATTTGTCAGCCACTGAGCCATGGTGGAGCAACAGAGGAGCAGTGAGATTATGTTTATTAACCAGCGAGTGAGCCACAGCAGAGATATATATGAGCAGAGAGGTTATATTTATTTACCAGCGATTGACCCACAGCAAAGCGACTGAGGATCAGTGAGATTATGTTTATTAGCCAGAGAGTGAGCCATGGCAGAGAGAAAATCATCTCAGGGACGTGCTATAAATTATAGATAATTATGTTCTTTTATCTTATCACAACCATATACAATATGGAGGTTTGATAAAAAATATTAGAATAATAGAAAAAAAGGAGCGCAACTGTGATATATTTCAGTTTATAATCATAACACCTTAGAATCACTAAATAACTACAAATATAAGATAGAACTACTTTCAATGTTATCGTTTATCTAGTTATCCTTAATTTTATCGTTTTTATTATTATTATTATTATTATTATTATTATTATTATTATTATTATTATTATTACAATATATAACTAATATTTTCTATCAGTCTATTTCGAGTGGAAGGAACCCTTACACAACCACGCCATAATCACCATCATTATAGCCCAGTAACAATGAGGCCACCGTCTTACTATCGCCTCACTCAGGAGAGCATTAATTAAATGTTTGTAAGGAGCTCCTCATTGGCTGTTTGGGGGCCTTTGTATGCATACTAAGCAATGCCTAGAGCCCTAGACGATAATTTTATCTCCATAATGATGCCTGCAAAGAGGATTGGATTACCTGGGGACTGAGATGGGTTTCGTAGGTTGAATAAATCCAAGGTGGTTTTATTTAAATAATTCGTCGAATGTCTACCATATGAACTTTCGATACATAGGAGAGAGAGAGAGAGAGAGAGAGAGAGAGAGAGAGAGAGAGAGAGAGAGAGAGAGAGATGTGGATTATCCAGAATATGTTTCTATTAATATAGATTTTTGATAAATCCAAGGTGGTTTTATTGAAATATTTCGTCAAATGTCTCTTTACCATATGGACTTTTGATACACTAAGAATACTCTTGAGAGAGAGAGAGAGAGAGAGAGAGAGAGAGAGAGAGAGAGAGAGAGATGTGGATTACATGATCCTATTAATATGGATTCTCAATAAATTCAAGGTAATTTTATTGAAGTAATTCATCGAATTTCTGTCAACCACATGAACTTTTGATACGCTACACATGCGCTAGAGAGAGAGAGAGAGAGAGAGAGAGAGAGAGGAGAGAGAGAGAGAGAGAGAGAGAGAGAGAGCGAGAGAGAGAAAGATGTATATTGTCCTGAATATGTTCCTATTAATATAGATCTTCAATAAATTCGTCGAATGTGTCTCTACTACATAAACATTTGATATACTATGCATACACTTCGCTTGAATGAGAGAGAGAGAGAGAGAGAGAGAGAGAGAGAGGAGAGAGAGAGAGAGAGAGAGACGTGGATTGTCCTAAATATGTTCCTCTTAATAGAGATCTTCATTAAATTCGTCGAATGTCTGTCAACCAAATGAACTTTTGATACACTAAGCATACTATATATATATATATATATATATATATATATATATATATATATATATATATATATATATATATATATATATACATATATATATATATGTATATATATATATATACATATATATATGCATGTATATATACATATATATATATACATATATAAATATATATATATATATATATATATATATATATATATATATATATATATATATATATATGTATATATATATGTATATATATTGTAAGTAAGCCTTAGGTTTTTTATAATGTATTAGCTTACTAAGGTTAGCTTTTAAGTTCCTCTTTCATTTCTGAAGGCTTTAAAGTTCATTGTTAATTCCCCTTCTTTTTAGTAGGGGTCTCCTCACTCCAGTGGTATTTTTGTGTAGTCTTGTTGACTAATCCTCCCTGTTTCTCCCCTCCATATTTTGGCTCTGCTGAGTTGACTTGAAACCTGATTTCCAAGCTGCAGGCAGTTGGTATCTGCACTCTGTCTTGTGAGCCTGCTATCTCTCTCGGATTTACAGCAAGTCTCTGAGAAAATATATATCTTCAGCTGGTCGTTTCTCCACATCTTCGCCGTTTTATTATTGCCTCTGGTGCAGTACTTGCCAGAAGGGTAAGGCGTGTCATATATTTATTATATAAAGTATTGACCAAGATTACTGGGATCCCGGCATTCATGATTATGAACAAGGTGACTAGGATCACGGCTGCGCTGCAGTAGTCAGATGAATTTTCTGATAGAGCTCGATAGTAATTGTATTGAGATTTGCTGTCCTCTGCCTTTATTGGAGTGCTTATGTTAATAGACCTTCATCGTCTCATCATCATCCTTTAGTTTAGAGTGTAAAATCCAGGTTATTTCTTTCTTTTGGTTATTTTCTATTCCTCTCTGGGCCCCCTTTCCTCCTTCAGAGGGTGAATGTGTTGCCTAATCATTTGGGTATATGTTGTGTAAGCGATTTTGTGATTTAATGTTAATGAAGAGGACTAGTTATAACTTCCTGTTTTTTATTGAATTATAATATATATTGTTTTTTTTTCATTGTTTTGCTATCCCCTTGAGTTATTCTTGTGCTGCATTTACCTGGGCTTGCTTCCACATTAGTAGATTGCCACCTTTTGAACACCTAAGTTTGTGGTATTTTGATTATTTATGGTCCTGTAAACCTAGTGTGTGTTGTGGTCCAACGAGGCCATTACAATATATATATATATATATATATATATATATATATATATATATATATATATATATATATATATATATATATATATATGTATGTATATATATATATATATATATATATATATATATATATATATATATATATATACATATACATATACAGATATACATATACATATACAGATATATATACATATACATATATACATATACATATATATATATATATATATATATATATATATATATATATATATATATATATGTATATATACATATACATATATACATATATACATATACATATATA
>NC_090725.1:318687645-318690145 GCF_036898095.1 Palaemon carinicauda | reverse complement strand
AATGGGTGTCATACGAAATGCGTATGAAATACGTAATGCTTATGTCATATGTAATGTGTATGCAATACGTAATGCGTATGTAATACGTAATGCGTATGTAATACATAACGCTTATGTAATATGTAATGTATATGTAATACATATTGCATGTGTAATACATAATGCGTATATCATACGTAATGTGTATGTAATACATAAGGCGTATTTAATGTGTAATGCGTAAAAGAGGAAAATGATGTGTAAACTATGGAAACCGATTATTGATAACAAAACGGAAACAGGAAAGATAAAATAAGATAACGATGGGATAGCAAAAAAAAAAAAAAAAAACCGATCATGGATAAAAAAACGGAAACGGGAAGAATTATTATTATTATTATTATTATTATTATTATTATTATTATTATCTTTATTATTATTATTATTATTATTATTATTATTATTATTATTATTATTATTATTATTATTATTATTTGCTAAGCTACAACCCAAGTTGGAAAAGCAAAATGCTATAAGCCCAAGGGCCCTAATAGGAAAATAAAAAAACAGTGAGGAAAGGAAATAAGAAAATGAATAAACTGTATGAGAAGTAATAAACAAATAAAATGAATTATTCTGAGAACAGTAGCAACATTAAATTAGATCTTCCATACATAAAATATGAGACCTATGTCAGCTTGTTCAACATAAAAACATTTGATGGAAGTTTGAACTTTTGAAGTTCAATCGATTCAACTACCCACTTAGGAAGATCATTCTACAACTTGGTAACGATGGAAAAACAAAAAAAATAAACTATTTTAGAGACGAGCATAAGACACATGAAAATATATATATATATATATATATATATATATATATATATATATATATATATATATATATATATATATCATAAGCAGGGTGGTAGAAAAGATGGTGCCATGTCATATATCCAAATAACAGTGAAGCTTATAAAACAATTGGATATCCCAGAAGACGTAGATTATTTTAGAGAACGTGAGACAACCCCCCCCCCCCAAAAAAAAAAAAAAGAATAAAATAAAATCATCCGCAAAGGGGGAAAAATATGATGCCCCGTCGTATATTCACATAATAATGTAATCTACAATACGATTGAATAACACACACACACAAAAAAATAATAGTAAAAAAGAAAAAAAAATTAAAGAAGATGACATAAGCAGAGGATAAAAAAGATAATACCATGTCTTACGACCAAATAATAATCAAACCTATAAAGCAATTGAATGAAAAAAAAAAAGAATAGCATAAGCTATTTAAAAAAAAAAAAAACATAAGCAGAGGGTGAAAAAAAGAGGATGACATTGTCATATATCCAAATACTAATCAAATCTATAAAACAATTTGATGACTAAGAAAAAATAAAAAAAAATATTTTAAAGAACATACGACGCACGAGAATAAAATAATAAGCAGACGGTGAAAAAGAAATCATTGTCATATATCCAAATAATAATCAAACCTACAAAAGAATTGGATCACAAAAAAAAGGATAACAAAAAAAACTATTTTAGAGAAGCACATAAAACGCACCAAAAAAAAAAAAAGAGAAAATAATAAGTAGATGGTAAAAAAAGATGATGTCATTGGCATACATCCAAATAATAATCAAACCTATAAAACAATTGGATTAAAAAAAAAAAAAAAAAACATTTCAGAGAACATAAATCACATACAAAAAAAAAATAAATAGTAAGCAGAGGGTGTAAAAAGATAATGTCATTGTAATATATCCAAATAATAACCAAACTCATAAATACCGAAACTCGGTCTTATCACGAACTTCCTTTTTTCCCTCAGCGCGCGAAGTCCAGATAACACCAGGCCATGATGCATGAACCTAATTTTCCAAATATGCCGATTCATTAATCGCATGACAAACTAATCGCAATCGTATATTCGGCAAAAGGTAAAGGCAGGATTCGGAGGTACCGACTGTTTGATTAATTAGCTGCTGGAAAAATGATAAAAAATATCTGAGCAAAATCTGCGGCTTGAAGCTGTCTGGAATATGCGCATATTTTATGATTCTTTTTATGATTAATCCAGTTCTATATATATATATATATATATATATATATATATATATATATATATATATATATATGTATGTATATATATATATATATATATATATATATATATATATATATATATATATATATATATATATATATATATATGCATATATATATATATATATATATATATATATATATATATACTCATAATGCAAAATAAGATTAAAACTAACAAAATCTATAAACTGACACAAATTCACAATTATTTATATGGAATTGAATTTCTAGGCTTATATTTGTAAAATGGAATCCATCGAAAGGTATTATGGACCCAACTTAGTCTTGGAAATTCTGCCTCGGAAATTAGACAGATAAAAGATGTCACTTAGCCTTTTAATAGTGAATTCATTGTTTATGTTGAAGAAATATAATTGAAGGCATCAGACGTGTAATTA
>NC_090725.1:318650145-318680145 GCF_036898095.1 Palaemon carinicauda | reverse complement strand
CACACATACACACACACACACACACACACACACATATATATATATATATATATATATATATATATATATATATATATATATATATATATAGATATATATACATACGAGGCCTGTCTAAAAAGTATCCGACCTTATGCTGGAAAAAATATTTCACATACTTGACAGGATTTGGACCCTAATCCCCTTCAAAGTAGGCCCCTTGTACTTGCACACACTTAGCCCACCGATCCATCCACTGCTGGAAACACCTCTGGAAGTCTTCTTTTGGAATGGTGTTCATCTTCGCTATCGCGTTCCGCATTATCTCTTCTCTAGTCTCAAAACGGGATCCTTTCAGTGGCGTCTTGAATTTTGGAAACAACCAGAAGTCGCAGGGAGCCATGTCTGGAGAGTAGGGAGGTTGGCAAACGACTGGAATTTCATGTTTGGCCAAGAAATGTTAGATCAATTGGGATGAGTGTGCGGGGGCGTTGTCGTGATGCAGTTGCCAATATTTCGCCGTCCACATGTCTGGCATTTTGCGCTGAACTGCGTCACGGAGACGCCGGAGAACATCTTGATAGTACTCCTTTGTCACTGTTTGTCCTTTCGGTGCGTATTCATGATGCACAATTCCACGGATATCAAAGAAGACAGTCAGCATCACCTTCATTTTGCTTGGCACCTGTCGCGCTTTTTTCGGCCTTGGAGACTCGGGATGCTTCCATTGCGAAGACTGTCTTTTTGTTTCTGGGTCATACCCATACACCCATGACTCACCTCCAGTTATCACGATGTTAAGAAACTGAGGATCAGTGTTGGCAGTGGTGTCAGGAAGGTCCTTTGCAACTTGAAAACGGAGGTCCTTTTGTTCCGGCGACAACAACCTGGGCACAAATTTCGCAGCCACTCTGCATGTTCAAATCATCACACAAAATTGCATGTGTGGAATCTTCACTCACTCCAACCTCTTGGGCAATCTCACACACGGTCGAACGACGATCTGCCATCACCAAATTTCGCACCCTCTCAACAACAGCTGCACTCCGAGCAGTTTGGGGCCTGCTAGAACGCTGGTCACTCTCTGCTGATGCGCGGCCACTTTTGAATTGGTTGAACCACTTCTTAATTTGTGTTACACCCATTGCATCTACTCCAAAAACCTGCTGAATCTTACGAATTGTTTAGCTTTGAAAATCACCAAGCTTTTGACAAAATTGGATGCAGTATCTTTGCTCAACACTTTACTGTCATCTTGAGAGAATCGGTAATCCGACAGACACGTTGTGTAGCACCTCACTCAGCGACCGACAGGCAGCATCTGATGCGCTGGATGGTGGTGAAAAATTCACGTATGCGCATGAAGGTGTCTTCCTTCACTGTGCAGAGTGGCGCCACGCTATCGTCTCTATTTCGAACGGGAAAAATGAAGGTCGGATACTTTTTAGACAGGCCTCGTATATATATATATATATGTATATATATATACACACACACACGTTTTTATATATATATATATATATATATATATATATATATATATATATATATATATATATATAGATAGATATATATAGATATACAATATATGTATGTATATATATATATATATATATATATATATATATATATATATACACACACATATATATATATATATATATATATATATATATATATATATATATATATATATATATATGTATATATATATATATATATATATATATATATATATATATATATATATATATATATATGTATATATATATATATATATATATATATATAGATAGATAGATAGACAGATAGATATACAATATATGTATATATATATACATATATATATATATATATATATATATATATATATATATATGTGTGTGTGTGTGTGTGTGTGTGTGCATATATATATATATATATATATATATATATATATATATATATATATATATATATATATATATATATATATATATAATAAATCAGAACCAGTCTACTGCAGGACAAATGCCTCAGGCATGTCCTTCCACTCACGTCTGTTTATGGTCTTTCAATGCAAATCTATACACTCAAATTCTCTTCCTTCCTTCCCATGTTTCTTTTGCAATATATAGGGACCCTTTCTGTTGTTCTTAATATGCTTCTATTATCTGTTATTTTCATTATAGGTCCTGCCTATGTTCAATTCCTTTTTTGCAGGTTAGAATATCCTCTACTCCAGATTATATATATATATATATATATATATATATATATATATATATATATATATATATATATATATATATATATATATATATATATATATATCTATATATATATATATATATATATATTTGGGTGAGATGGCCATGTCGTCCTGATGGAAGTTCCTATAGGGTAGCTTCCTAGGGTATATTACAACTACGGCGATATTCCCAGAGAATTTACCTTAAGGTACCAGAATTCTAACTCCTGGAGCGAATATCCCTCATGAAAGGGATATCGCGACATATCAGAGGACGTATTCTTGACACGCCAAATGGCAATCTGCACCCCAAACAGAGATTACGTATCGAGGGGTCAATTGGCAAGAAACGAAATCGGGAAAGAAAAAGGGGCAGCCGCTCCCAAGGCTCCCTATTCTCCAGTTTCGTAAGCGTGCCTGGCGCCAATCCTGGCGCCATCTGTATTCCTGGTAGCGTACACGAGGTGCTACAGATACTGTATGTAGGGAGGGGTCCTACAGCCCTTTCATAGAACGAGGTGCTACAGATACTGTATGTAGGGAGGGGTCCTACAGCCCTTTCATAGAAAGGGAAGGGCGGGTCCATCAGGACGACATGGCCATCTCACCCAAAAATAGATTTTTCGCTTCGCTCAAAATCCGTTTTTTTGGGCTCAAGCCATGTCGTCCTGATGGAAGTATACCAGAGCATTACTGTATCTGTGGATTCTCAGAACGTGCCGTACTCCCCGGAGGTAATTTTTCCCCGGTCGACTAGACCTAGAGACCTAAGATGTTACCGTTATACATCTTTTCAACTAACTATAAACCATGTTAGAGCTTCCTGCCCCCTACAGGGAAGAGTCCTACTAGACTCTGGAAAAGTCTCGAAGAGTACATATACCTATGTATGAATACCAGGCAAGCTAATATAGTGGTCTCACCCTATATTAAGTAAAGCATAGTTTGTAAAGAACCTCTGCGTCAATATGAAATATCGACCAGTTCTCCGCACAATACTTGTATTGGACAAAGGTTTATATCCGCATAGGAGGAAACTTGTAAAACCGCCACCGTCCCCTTATGGGATGGAGTCCTCCCGTTAAGGGAAAGCATAAACCAATGCAACATAGCTTGCATAAAGGAACAATTCTATTAGAATTATCCCCGATAAAGTACATAGAATGAATGCTCAATTATACCAATAAATTGACACAGGTGAAGGAGACGCAAGGTTCTCAAGAACAAGTTTATTGACAGACAATAAATAGACAGGTTAACAACAATTATATATATATATATATATATATATATATATATATATATATATATATATATATATATATATATATATATATATATATATATATATATATATATATATATATATATATAAGAAGAGGATAACCCAAAACTTTAAGCATAAATATGATAGTAAACAAAACTTGTTTATCTGAAAGAAAAAACATTAATGCCACTTTTAAGATACCAAGGTATCAAAGTCATAAAAGTCTATATTACAAATCAATCACATTAGCGTTAGAAACGCTCGGCACATATGTCTGCACTTATGCTAGGTTCACCTTTGGAAATGGAACAGTCTACGTGGGCAACTCAGCGCCCTCACTTAGTTTGTAGTACAGTATGTAACTACACACTCACCCTGGAATTAATCGTCCCAATTAAAACCACTGTTCCTCGCAGAGTTAAACAGTAGGGTTAACGACGCGACCCACTGCTACCACAGATCTCTTTAGTTCCTCTACTTGCTTCACATAGTGGCGAAAGAACACTCTGGAAGACTTCCAGCCAGCGTATGAACGGAGATGTTCAAAATCCATACAATTAAAGAAATTTAAGGATGAGGCAACTTTCCTCGGATCGTGACCTGCGGGTGTACTGTCAGGATCCGCTCTGCTAATAAAATATGTGATTTTTGCTCTGAGTTGATTCAGAGATGAATTTGAGCCTGATGTTTCTCTCCTGAATAGTTGACCACCCTTGAAGTCTGAAGTTCTATGAAGATAGACCTTTAGGCATTCTACTGGACATAGAGATGCATCTTCTTTCAGAGGGCAGATTCTCCAGGGACCCCACCTGTTGGTGGGTAACTCATTCTTGGCGAGAAACGTAGGATCCGGAAACAGGTTCAGTTCTCCCCCATCCAGGAACTGAACACGACCTGCCTCTCTCGAGAGGGCTACAATCTCACTAACCCTGGCCCCGGACGCGAGTGCAAATAGGAAAATAACTTTTTGTGTCAAATCCTTTAACGCACACTCCTCATTGCTCAACAAAGAAGCGAAATGAAGAACTTTGTCTAAAGACCATGAAATGGGCTTTGGAGGTGCTGAAGGTCTGAGCCTAGCGCAGGCTTTCGGAACTTTATTAAAGATCTCGTTACCTAGGTCGACCTGGAAGGCATAATGAATGGGTCTTGTCAAAGCAGACTTACATGCTGAAATCGTGTTAGCTGCCAACCCTTGACCATGGAGGTGGATGAAGAAAGATAAGCAGAAGTCTGTCGAGATCTCCTGCGTATTCTTCGCCTTGACAAAGGCCACCCATTTTCTCCAAGATGACTCATATTGCCTTCTAGTAGATTTGCACTTATATTCCTATAGGAAGTCTATGCTGGCTTTCGAAATCCCGAAACGCTTTCTCACCGCTAGGGAGAGAAAATCATGAGCCGCAGGGTCCGGGTTTTCTGTAATGAAGCGCAGACAGTCGACTTCTGGACTCACTGGGTCAGAACTGGATCTGGTAGCGGTACAAACTTCAGCCGTAGTTCCAATGCCAGGGGGAACCACACGCTGTTCGGCCACTTGTGGGCCACTATTGCCGCTACCCCCTTGAAGGATCTCAGTTTGTTGAGGACCCTCAACAGAAGGTTGTGAGGAGGGAACAGATAAATCCTGGACCATCTGTTCCAGTCGAGGGACATCGCGTCCACTGCTTCCGCTAAGGGGTCCTCATACGGGGACACATACAGGGGCAACTTTTTGTTGTCTTTCGTCGCAAAGAGGTCTATCTGCAGTTCTGGGACTTGATTCAGAATGAAGGAGAATGATCCTGCGTCTAAGGACCATTCCGACTCTATCGGTGTGAACCTGGATAGAGCGTCCGCTGTCACATTGCGGACTCCTTGAAGGTGAACTGCCGACAGGTACCACTTCTTCTTTTCCGCCAATCGGAAGATGGCCAACATCACCTGGTTGAGAGGTGGTGACCTCGATCCTTGTCGATTCAAGCATCTCACAACTACCTCGCTGTCCATCACCAACCTTATGTGGATCGAGTGATGCGGGGAGATTTTCTTTAAGGTAAGGAGCACTGCCATAGCTTCTAGAAAGTTTATGTGAAAGGTCTTGAATAGCTTGGACCAAGTCCCCTGGACTTTTTTCCGATGAGAGTGACCTCCCCATCCCTCCTTCGAGGCGTCTGAGTGAATCGTCACCGACGGGGGAGGTGGCTGAAGAAGAACCGACTTCTTTAGATGTCTGGCTTGGGACCAAGGCCTGAGAAGAGTACGTAGCCGAAGCGGAACTGGTCTTCTCAGATCTCTTCGCGCGTTTGATGCATAACTTCTCCAAACTCCGGTTGCATCCTTTAGCTGTGCTCTTAGCACTGGGTCTGTCACCGAAGAAAACTGGAGAGAGCGCAGTACCCTCTCCTGTTCGCGTCCTGATATCCTTTCAGAATCTAGAAGTCTCTTGACAGAACCCGCTATCTCCTTCCTTTTCTTCGCCGGGATGGAGAAACGGTGTGACATTAGGTCCCAGTGGATTCCCAGCCACTGGAACTTTTGAGATGGAGAAAGTCGAGACTTTTTTCTGTTGATCTTGAAGCCTAGGTACTCTAGGAACTGGATCACTTGACTGGAAGCTTGCAAGCATTCTGTCTCGGATGCTGCCCACACCAGCCAGTCGTCCAGGTAGGCTACTACCTGAATTCCCTTTAGGCGTAATTGTTTGAGAGCTACGCTCGCAAGCTTCGTCAAAATCCTTGGGGGCTATATTTAGCCCGAATGGCATGGCTCTGAGGGCGTATAGTCTTCGTTGTATCCTGAACCCTAGGTAGGGGGAGAGTCGACGGCTGATTGGAACGTGCCAATAGGCGTCCGACAAGTCTATAGAGACGGAATATGCCCTCTTGGGCAGTAAGGTCCTTATGTGTTGCAGTGTTAGCATCTTGAATTTACAATTCACTATGAACTTGTTGAGTGGCAACAAGTCCAGAATGACTCTGAGCTTTTCCGAGTCTTTCTTGGGAACACAAAACAGCCTCCCTTGGAATTTGATGGACTTCACCCTTCGGATCACTTTTTTCTCCAACAGTTCTTGAACGTACTCCTCCAGAACGGGGGTGGAGTGTTGGAAAAACCGAGGGCACGGGGGTGGAGTGCTGTACCAGCTCCAGCCCAGTCCATTCTTGAGTAGGCTGTGGGCCCAGGGATCGAAGGTCCACCGATCCCGAAAATTCTGAAGTCTCCCTCCTACCGGCATCATCTCACTTGGACTGCCGTCCTGAGGTCTTGCCTCCCTGACCGCGACCACCCCTGAATCCCCTTCCCCTTGAGGGGCGCCTAGACGAGCCTCTGGCTGCTCCTCTAGGTCTTGCTCGAAAGGAAGTAGACTGCCCTTCGAACGTTGGGGTGAATACTGAGGACTGTGTCGACACAGCCTGGGGTACCCACTGGAATGTGGTCGGGGTTTGTGCCACCATCTGGGGCACTGAAGGCAATGGCAATTGCAGTTGCTGTTGCTGTCTAAGAGGCTTGGCTGGTCGAGACGGTAGCCTAGTCCTCATAGTCTTCCTCTTTGGTTGAGGACCCTCATCCGGGGAAGACTTTCTTTTGATAGCCAGGCCCCACTTCTGGAGAAGGTTTCTATTCTCCAAGGCGGCCTTATCAACAACTTCTTTGACCAATTCGGTAGGGAAAAGGTCTTTGCCCCAAATGTTGGAGGAGATTAGTTTCCTTGGCTCGTGCCTCACCGTAGCCGAGGTGAACACGAACTCCCTACAAGCTCTCCTCGCCTTGACGAAGCCATAAAGATCCTTCGTCACTGTGGCCAGATGAGTCTTGGCCACCACCATGAACATTTCATGGACCTTGGGGTCACTTGCCATCGTCTCAAGAGTAGTCTGAACAGACATTGAGGCAGCCAGTCTTTCTTTTGTCTCGAGCTCTCTCCGCAAAAGAAAGTCAGACAGCTTAGGGAGGTCCTCGCCGAACTGACGTCCGGCAATATCAGCCTCCAACTTCCCAACTGAGAACGTAAGATGGACGTCCTTCAAGTCTTTATGGTCCATAGGCAGGGCCAGCGACAAGGGTTTACACTCCTCCAGGGAGGGGCAAGGCTTGCCGGCCTCGACTGCTTTTAGTACAGCCGCAAACCCTTTCTGTAAAAAGGGGAAGGCTCTAGCAGGAGAGGACACAAAGGAAGGGAGCTTCTTACTCAATGCAGCTACCTTTGAGTTCGAGAAGCCCCTCTCTTTCATCGAGGATGAAAGCAAAGCTTGAGCCTTAGCATGGTCCATCACTATGACCTCCTTCGGCTCTGTCTCCTCCTTTGAAGCTGGTTCCTTCCTCAGCCGGACATAACAGTCCGGATATGACGCCTTGCTGGGCCAGAATTCCACCTCCTCTAGGGGAACTGAACCCAACTTATCCGAGATGACGATCTTTCCAGTCGTCATCGGCATGTGTTCAGCATACCTCCATGGGTTAGCATCTGAGCACAAGGGAAGGTCTTTCACATTGAGCCTTTTCTGGGGCCCATGTGATGCTGCAAGGCTCTGCATCCGCAGTTCCATTGCAGCCGCCTTCTCCTGATTCTCCTTCTGCATTTGTTGGATCATTCCAACAATGGAGGAGAGGGCCTGTCCCAGCTCTACTGGGAGAGCGGACGATGTTGAGGGGATAGGCTCCGGGATCTGAACCGGAGTAGCCGACACCTCGTCGGCCTCTTCCTCTACAACGTCTGGGGCTTGAACTTCATCCTGGGCTTCTGCCAGGAGGTCCTCCTCCAGACGCTCGTCCACGTCAGACATCCTGTCATCCAACTGGATGTCTTGCATAGCGACCGCGACTTCAGCATCCACCTGGATCTGAACTTGGGGGATCTCCTCTTGAGGGTGGGGAATCACTGCATCAGCTGATGCCCTAGGGAAAAGATAAGCCCTCATCTTCTCACTTGGAAGATAAGGTCCAGAGGTGTTCTTCTGGAAGCCCCTTACCCAGGTACGAAGCTTCTCCCTTGCTATATCCCTTAATTCTGCCGTCCTAGGGGAATCAAAGGCCTCAGTAATCAGGTTAGTGCACACGGTACATACCTGAGGGTCCCAATACTGGAGATCACCCTTGGAGACAGCGCATGCTGCGTGCCTCCTACAAAACTCATGTCCGCAGAGGTTCTTACTGCGGACGTTGCAGAAAACACTTCCGCACTTCGGAGGGTCCTCCTGTAAAGAGAAGAAATTTCCATGAGTATCAAGTGAACTATGTATCACTGGATATGCATAGTTTAGCATAACAATTCAGAAAGGAAAGACACACACTTGTGTTTCCTTCACAACCAATTGTTGCAGCCTTCCAGATAATAAAATCGTATGGTTAATCTCTTCTAGAATAACCAATGAAAAGTTTCCAGAGGAAACAGGTGTAGCTCACACCTAAGCAATGATTTTAAAATCCTGGATAATAGACAAGAAAGAACTCACTTTCTTATCTGTAAGGCAACAGCAAAGGGCTGTGCAAGACAACACAAAAGTGTTAGAACACACAGTGCTGTACCAAAACTTATACTATAGTTTTCCTCTTACAGTATATATTATACTGAAGAATACTGGTACAGTATAGAAGGTTTTGTGCCGGCCAGCACACACCATAACTAGCTTTAAAGTATACTACTTAACAGCTATAAGGCGGCAGAACGCTGGTTCAAATGCATGTGCCGGCCGGCAGTAACTGCCGGCCGGCAACAGCCAATGTCGGCCGGCAATGACTGCCGGCCGGCAACTACACAAGGTAGTACCCGGCTGCCGGCCACACTCTTGGCGACCGGCAGACAAGGGCTGACATTACCCGGCCGGCAAAGGTACACAACCGATGCCAGCCAGCAGCAAAAGAACCAGAGGACTACGACTGCCCGGCTGCCAGCCTCATAGGCCGGCAGCCGGGTCGGGTACAGCACTAGAAGAAAACAGAATGGATGCCGGGATAAGAGCGTACACTACCTCCAAGCCCGACAATCCGAAAGAGTGCATATAAGGAAGGGGAGAATCTAATTCAGGCTTCCTGACCAATGCCGTCTGGTTCTACAGGCAGGCATGGATGAGGGACCAAGGGAGGTCCGGGCAGCACTCAAAGCAGAAGACCCTTGCTGCCGGCCGGCAAGGGACTGAGTCAATTCCACATCCTAACCTATCCTAGGTCCAGATGTAGAATGACGTACAGTACTGTAATGGCTAGGCCATTACGGAGATAGAGGGGGAAGGGACAAAAGAGGGTCCTACCAACCTTGCTTTAGTGAAGGATCACCCGCAGCCAAGAAAACTCATCTTAGCCCAAGGGAGATCCGAGGAGGGAGGCCAGCAATACTTGCCAGCTCCCAGAGAACCAAAGCAAGGAAGGTGTTGCTACACCCAGGGAAAGAATCTTATCATCCCCCGAGAACAGCAACAAGGACTAGTCTGCTAGATCACAATAGAAGGAATCATCTCGTACAGAAACCTTCGGTAGTGACCTAAGGAGGCTAAGCCTCCTATGTCTGTGTCAGGCCAGCGAGGGAGACTCTACCCCAAGCCAGACAAACATAGACTCAGACTAAAAACTCTGTTGTTCTGTCCCTCTCTGAAACCAGACTTACTGGAACAGGAAGGTACAGTAACACCCCAGTATAGTTTTATCGAAAGTTAATTCAGATAAACCACTTAGGGATAAGCCCAAGGCTTAAACAGAGGGAAAGGGATTGCATACCTTCTCCGCAGAAAAGAAAGCAACCGGGGAGTATGAGAAAGTATACTAAGGCTCCATAAGCAACTTAGCCTAGGCACCAAGAGAATCGATTACCTAAATCACCGAAACTCACTCGTATACTATCTTGTAAATATTCAACATAATCTTAAATGTATAAAAAACAGCCTAAAGCTTCAATAAAATTTAAATACACTCGGAAAAACCAACATCATGCATGAAGTACTAGGACCAAACGACTAGGCTACATGGCCTAGCCTAGGCCAGAATTGGCGAATACTTCGCCAAAATAATACTAAAGCTCGAAAGGAAATCCTATGTAACGCTAAATAGCTAAAATTTATTAAAGCAAAACAACCGGGAATGTCGCTCTGGCTAACTAAAACTCATACCTAGCGAGCGACAGCGTCCATGACGCCTCCGGTAGGCTACGGCTCTTGTAACAAAGATTAATCCTATTAATCACTTAAAAATTTACCAAGAGCCTACATTTATACATAAAAGACATGGTACTCAACTTATCAGAGCCCGACGAAGTTGGAGAAGCCATGAAAAGCTGAATAAATCCAAGATTTGCAAGAAACACAGGAAAAAACACCGAGTTATTAAGCTACGCAAAAAGGAATACAGATGGCGCCAGGATTGGCGCCAGGCACGCTTACGAAACTGGAGAATAGGGAGCCTTGGGAGCGGCTCCCCCTTTTTCTTTCCCGATTTCGTTTCTTGCCAATTGACCCCTCGATACGTAATCTCTGTTTGGGGTGCAGATTGCCATGTGGCGTGTCAAGAATACGTCCTCTGATATGTCGCGATATCCCTTTCATGAGGGATATTCACTCCAGGAGTTAGAATTCTGGTACCTTAAGGTAAATTCTCTGGGAATATCGCCGTAGTTGTAATATACCCTAGGAAGCTACCCTATAGGAACTTCCATCAGGACGACATGGCTTGAGCCAAAATATAAATATATATATATATATATATATATATATATATATATATATATATATATATATATACATATATATATATATATATATATATATATATAAATTATATATATATATATATATATACATATATATATATATATATATATATATAGAGAGAGAGAGAGAGAGAGAGAGATGTATATATATATATATATATATATATATATATATATATATATATATATATATATATATATATATATATATATATATATATATATACATGTATATATATATATATATATATATATATATATATATATATGTATATATATACATACATATATATATATATATATACATACATATATATATATATATATATATATATATATATATATATATATATATATATATATATATATAAATATATATATATATATATCTGTCAACAAAGAAAATATAATTGTTTTCCATAGAAAAACGCATACAATTTCTTCATTCATTATTCAGTTCGTCCTCTATTTTAGATTTGCATACAATTTCAATATTCATCATCTGCTTAACTATGGAGTAATCAATTATATATCATGTTATCCTATTATTTCTCATCCTAGTATGAACTTAATTTGTCATTATCTCTGTTAATAAATCACCTGTTAGCGGAATAGAAATTATTTCTTTCCCATAGACAAGCACATACAATTTTTTTTATTCATTCTTCAGTTTATCCTTTATTTTAGAATTGTATCCAATTACATTATTCATCATCAGATTAACTATGGAGTAATCACATGTAAATCGAACATTTGTTACCCTATTTATTTTTTATGTTAATATGATCTTATTTTGTCATTATCTCTGTTAGTAACTCAACTGTTAACAAAAAAAAATCCATAGATTAACCCATGCAATTACTCTTACCTGGTAACAGAATTAGTAGCAAACAGGATGGGACCACTGTCTCCTGAAACAAAGAAAAATTGATTATTCAGTAGACGTCATGAAATAAATATTTTGGCAAAACACATATTTACCATAACCTATCATATGGATCACGGGATACGAAATTAAATTTTACAATAAAATTTTAGTTACTTAATATTTGATTAATTTTGCATCCAAAACCAAAAATTAATAGGAATTACAGTAATGTTGTAAGAGGTTGATATTCTATTTTGTTTGTTCATTACTTCTCTTGTAGTTTATTTATATCCTTGTTTCCTTTTCTCACTGGGATTTTTTTTCCGTGTTGAAGTCCTTGGGCTTATAGCATTCTACTTTTCTAACTACGGTTATAGCTTAGATTGTAATAATAATAATAATAATAATAATAATAATAATAATAATAATAATAATAATAATAATAATAAAATCTATTATTATTATTATTATTATTATTATTATTATTATTATTATTATTATTATTATAAGAAGTATGAGGTAAGCTAATATAAAGGCTAAAAAATTTCGTTTTATAATTTTTCAGCAGTTTTAATATTTGATAAAATCTTGCATTTTTATCAATGCTCAAGAAAACATGTACGACCACTTTCTTGAAATATCTTTAAAATAGTTTCCCCTGCAGCTATAGATCTAAAACTAGGCAAACTGTGACTTAATTTTGTTGAACCTTCAAACCAAGTGAGGTTCGTTCCAGAGAAAATATTCCCAGAATACCTCACGCCTTGATTGAAAAAACCTGGTTTGATCCACAGAGCTTATTAAGGAATAATTCATTTCCCATTTAATCTGATACGTTATTGATGGGTATTGTAGCTTGTTTAAAGGTTTAAAGGTTTAAAGGGCGCTCATGAATGGCAGAGGCAAGGGACAGTGACATTTCCTAGCAATCAGGACAATGCCTTAGAGACTGACCATATTACATATGATCAGCGCCCAAGTCTCCTCTCCACCCAAGCTAGGACCAGGGAGGGCCAGGCAGTGGCTGCTGATGACTCAGCAAATAGACCTATAGGCTCCCGCAAAACCCCTAACCTTAGCTCACAAGGATGGTAAGGTTGCACACACTAATGGCACTAAGGAGTCTGAGCAGGACTCTAACCCCCGACAGGCAAACACCAGGCAGAGACGTTACCAATCAGGCCACAAGGTGACAAGATGTCATGGTTCTCTCGGTGGCGTTTTTCTTTGATTTGATTTATTGAATCACATCTTTATTATGTATATATTCCCTTCGCTGTATTAATAAGTTCCATTTTTACCTCCGACAACAAGGTTCGGATGAGGTTATGTTTTTAACTCTGTTCGTCCGTTTGTTCGTTTGTTTGTTTGCCCGTTCGTTTGTCCGGTTTTTTTTTTTCCAATTTCACTCATTGGGTACTGAAACCTTCAGGGATTAATTGTCATACTGAGACGTGGAAGTGATTCAATTTTGAAAGTTCTATGTCAAAGGTAAAGGTCAAGGTCGAGCAAAAGGTCGACCGTATGAACCCTAACCATAACCCCAAGTTCGCACATTGTTCTCAAACGGACATCAAATACGACTACTGTTTCAATTGATTCTGGGAAAGGCAAGCTGGTTCCGAGAAATAGTCTGCCGTGTCGGAGATCGGCACTCTCAGAGTGATTTTCTGGTTAAATCTGTTTTACTGGCTCGGGAAATTGTTTTAACCACATTTAATTAATTCTGGGAAAGGCAAGCTGGTTCCGAGAAATAATCTGCCGTGTCGGAGGTCTGCACTCTCAGAGTGATTTTCTGGTGAAATCTGTTTTACTTGCTCGGGAAATTGTTTTAACGCCATTTATGAGGGCTTTGTTGAATTTTCCTTGATTAGCAGTCTTTTTTTTTTTTTTTTTTTTTTTTAATGAGCTCTCTGTGTCTTTGTCAACTAATGTCAACTAAACAATTAGTAGTCTGACCTGACTATGCATAATTACTTCGAACCATTAATGGCACTGGTTTCTTGCAAAATGGAAATCACTCGGCTTGATGTGAGTTCCATAAAATACTTACTTGTTGACAACAGATTAATTTTGCACGGATTGCTTCATACATCTTGCATGGTAAGGTGACAGACGTTTCCTTTTTCTTTATGTAACTCTGGATCAGTCTCTATGAATTAACTAGAGCAGAGGATAAAAGGAAGTTCAGTTATCCTTGCTAAGATTATTTTATCCTCTTTCTCAAAACATATTCGTCTTTGTACAAGTTATATAAAGATTAATTATTTGCAGTTATTAATATCTATTGTTTTTCTTACTTTACTTTCTTTCAGAAATAGTGTGGTGTCTTTGAAAATTATCATAATGATAAGGATAATTTTCAAAATTTGAAATTAAATTACCAGTTGATTCAAAAGCTCAAGATAGAGAAGACTGGTGGACCTTTGCGTCAATAGGCGTAGAGGAGATGATAATAATGACGACGATGATAGTCTTACAAAATTCAAATGTATATAAGATATATCCTATGCACCCTTAATAGCATAATGTTTTCTTCCTTATATACTTTTGTATATTTTTGCGAAAACAAACAATGCATTGCAGGTTTCCTTAAACCCTTTAAATTTGTTAAAAAATCTATTACGTCATTATTCTATTTCACACCAGAGAGAGAGAGAGAGAGAGAGAGAGAGAGAGAGAGAGAGAGAGAGAGAGAGAGAGAGAGAGAGAGAAGTCAAGTCAAACAATAATTTTGATTTGTCAGGCCTATTAAGTCCTCTGAATTTATTCAAGAAAAACTATTTTTTTCATCATTCCGTTTCATACCAGAGAGAGAGAGAGAGAGAGAGAGAGAGAGAGAGAGAGAGAGAGAGAGAGAGAGAGAGAGAGAGAGAGAATTTTAATAAGAAAAGCAATTTACAAGTTTCACTGGGACCTCCTGCCGCTTGCACAGGTCCCCTAGTGTTTTGAATAAGTTGTATTGTAGTCTAATGGGATGTGAGTTTTTACTAGGGGGTGGCTAAAGGTGAAATACAAGCGACAGTCGCTGATCCATTCATATCTTTATTCCAGATTCCAAAATAATTAGATGCCTCAATACAAAACCTACGTACATTATCTCTCAGTGAAACTTGTAAATTGCTTTTCTCATTAAAATTATCTCTCTCTCTCTCTCTCTCTCTCTCTCTCTCTCTCTCTCTCTCTCTCTCTCTCTCTCTCTCTCTCTCTCTCTCTCTCTCTCTCTCTCTTGAGGTGTGAGTAGTAAACATGAGAGAGAGAGAGAGAGAGAGAGAGAGAGAGAGAGAGAGAGAGAGAGAGAGAGAGAGAGAGAGAAACTATTTTTGTCATTAAACTATGTTCCGAGACTTGGCATGACGGTGAGATAAAAAGAGTAGAGAGTAAAAAAAAAAATCTTAGAAGAGAACTTAAAGGATGCAATTCATTAAGGAAGAGTTGACTGTGTAAGTGGTTACCCTATTGTGCCATTAAGTAAAATCGTTTGGGGTTTAACCTCCAGCAACAGGTGATATCGATTAAGGGCGTTAGAATAAACGTTTTTCAGTGTTACCAAATCCTAAGCTTTAGTTATTTCCCTTAACTATTATTCAAAGTGGTTTTTCTAAGCTATTTTATATCAGATATATTTGAAATTGATGTATGTAGCTATATATATATATATATATATATATATATATATATATATATATATATATATATATATATACATATATATATATATATATATATATATATATATATATATATATATATATATATATATATATATATATATATATATATATATATATATATATATATATATATATATATATATATATATATTCATATTGAAATATGCATTTGGTAGTTTTGCTGAATCTTCATAAGTAATAATTATGTTATAAAAGCTTTCCATATTGAATCACTAAACTCACAACGGCTTAAGTAATAATCAATACTTTATAGAAGTCCTCCTTATTGATTGTTCACACTAAACCAACCTAGTGGATATCGCCTTGACTAGTACAGCTTTGTTGATTATGGTGATACACAGAGTCTTTAACGACGTTTAGTATCTTGCATTGGTGATGGTGGGGGACTTTAGTCTGATTGCTAATAGCAAACCAACCTAGTATGGGTAAACCTGATTAATAAAGCTTTGCTGGTTATAGCGATACACAAATCCTTTCACCACATTAATTGTCTCGGTTATGGTGGGTGACATTAGCCTGATCGCTGACAGCAAACCAACCTATTATAGTAAACTTGACAAATACATCTTTGCTGATCATGGTGATACACAAATCCTTTCATCACGTTAATTATCTTGGTGATGGTGGGTAACTTTAGTCTGATTGCTAACAGCAAACCAACCAAGTATAGGTAAACCTGACTAAAATAGCTTTGTTGATCATGGGATTATACAAATCCTTTCAACAAGCTAAAATATATCCCCACTTAGAAATGGGTTTTTATTTGATGTAATATTTTCTCGATAATATTTTTCATAGCCTTTTATAGCTTCTTCTTTTATCTCTGTTACTTGAGATTCTCAGCTGCCTTTAAAACAATGGCCGTATCTCAGCAATATAGAAAGATCTCCGAGATTTGGAAGGTTTTCCATGATAAACGAATATATAATTTTTTTCATTCCTTATATCCTCGGTAATGTGGCAGCTAGATACGAAAGAGTTACAGAATTTGCATAAACAATTCAACAAAATGATATATTGCTCCTCATTTACATACCATTCTTGTGAGTTAAAGATTGGGGTTTTTTTGGAAGCCTCTATGTCTACCTGTTGAGTCATCATCAGCCATTGGCTAGGCCTCCTTGGTTCAAGCTTGGGTGAAGAGGAGGCTTGGGCACTGATCATACATATATAGGGTAAGTCATCTAGGATATTGTCCTGTTTTATAAGGCAATGTAACTGTTCCTTGCCTCTGCCATTTACGAGCGGCATTTAGACATTTAACATGACGCTGATATTTAAAGATGTTGAAAAAAATGTATGCAGGCAAGAAATTTTTAGAAGGATCTATTTTTACTTGTGAAAATTTAGTTTAGTGTCCCCTGCATCTATAGATCTAAAATAGACAAACTGCAAATTAATACTGTCAAAAAATAGGATCTCTTCTATTGAAACCCTCATTTCGTTTTGATTGAAAAAAAGTTTGTTCTTCATAGTTATTTTTTTTTCTCCTTTTATGATACGAAAAAAACAAGAGAAGAGAGAATCATCGACTTTCACTTAAGAGCGTTCCAGTGGAGTTTTCTTTGTCAATTTGAATTTTATTTTATTTTTCCCATCGCGATGAAAGAAATGGATTACAGGACACCACTTCGAATCGCAAAACTTTAGAGTCACAGAGGCTCTTTTCTATTTTCAAAATCTCGTTTTGTTCATATGTCTTTTTATACTCGAAGTGCCAACAAAGACTATTTTCAACACACTTCGTTTTCAGTTATATATGAGATTCTATAGACGGGCACACTATTGGGTACAAGTGTATGCGACCCGTCAAAAATGACCACTAAGTATTTCCATAGATATTCACAGACATGTTCAACCCTTCCAACCCCTCCCTCTTTTCTTAATACAACAGGTTATACTTCGGCCAATTTACAATTTATGGGAGGTTTTTTGTCCTTTTGAGTGGTTCCGGCTTTGCCTGAAAGGGATATATATATATATATATATATATATATATATATATATATATATATATATATATATGTGTGTGTGTGTGTGTGTGTGTGTGTATATATATATATATATATATATATATATATATATATATATATGTGTGTGTGTGTGTGTGTGTGTGTATATATATATATATATATATATATATATATATATATATATATATATATATGTATGTATATATACATATATATCTAAATTATAAAGGTGAAGTTTTAAATAGGCCCAGCCTGGAGTAATTAGCCTTTTTATTATTTTAACAGTAATGATGCATTATATGCATTTTCTCGACAGTAAATTTACTTTTGAGAAACATATAAGGTCTGTGTCTTCTTCAATTTCACAAAAAAATAGGCTTATTGAGAAAGTCTTTTAAGATTTTCGGTGATCAATCTATTCTGAAGAAGTGTTTTAATTCTTTCATTCTACCTTGTTTTGAGTATTGTTCTCCTGTCTGGTCTTCAGCTGCTGATTCTCATCTTAATTTGTTGGACAGAAACTTACGGTCTATTAAATTTCTTATTCCTGATCTAGATATTAATCTCTGGCATCGTCGTTCAATTAGTTCATTGTGCATGTTGCATAAGATTTTTCATAACTCTGACTATCCTTTACATTCAGATCTCCCTGGACAATTCTATCCTGTTCGTAATACTAGGCAGGCAGTTAATTCTAATAGCCAGGCCTTCTCCATCATGAGGCTCAATACTACGCAGTACTCTAGAAGTTTTATTCCAGCTGTTACCAAGTTGTGGAATGATCTTCCTAATCGGGTGGTTGAATCAGTAGAACTTCAAAAGTTCAAAGTTGGAGCAAATGCTTTTTTGTTGACCAGGCGGACATGAGTCTTTTTATAGTTTATTTATGACATATTTGTTTTTGATGTTGTTAATAGTTTATATATGACATAACTGTTTTGACGTTGTTACTTATTTTAGAATGATTTATTGTTAATTTGTTCTCTTCATTTATTTATTTCCTTTTTCCTTTCCTCACTGGGCTATTTTTCCCTGTTGGAGCCCCTGGGCTTATAGCATCTTGCTTTTCCAACTAGGGTTGTAGCTTGGATAGTAATAATAATAATAATAATAATATAATTAAAATATAGACACCGCAAAGATTTTGAGTGAAATAAGCCCCACCCCCTGGTGGCGTCATAGCTAATTACGTTGTGTCCCACGTTAGTAGCTGTCACAATACATCCCCTTAAGAATTTTAAACTATACTAACATAAAATCACTTTAAGGGAATGTGTTATGACCCTGTTATCGCAGGAGACAACGTGATTGGCCATGACGTCATCAGGGGGTGGGGCTTATTTTGCCTGAAGTTTTTGCGGCGCCTATAGTCAACCTATTCACATGATAATGATTATCAAGAAGTTTTAAGGTTTAAAGGTCACTCATGAATGGCAGAGGCAAAGGACAGTGACAATGCTTAGCAGGACAATGCCTTAGATATCTAGCTTATGTATATCAATTTAATTGCTTTTCCTTTCAACCAAAAAGCAAAATTAGATACAAAACGAGTAAATGTAAAACTTATTTTGGTATACCATGTAAGAAAAGGATTCGTATCTAGTAAAGTTCCCTTTGGCTTAAGTATAAGGTAATAAACTCGTTATAGAGGAAGGACCCTGAGTGTCAACTGCAGAAGACCGGAAAAAAAGAACAATGTTCCAAACGTTGTAGAGAAAAATAATGAAAACATTTCAACACGCCTGACAGGTCGCTATAAATCTTATGATATTACTTAATGTTCATTTTTTTTTCTAAGTTAACCATTGTAGGTTTTATAAAAAAAAAAAAAATATTCGAAACAGGATTTCCTGTTTTTTTCTTTTTTTTCTTTTTTTAAGGTGGCACTCATCTGAGTTAACCATTCCAGGTTTTATGGAAAACATATTATTCGGAACAGGATTTTTTTCCCCTGATAAAATGAGGGAAATGTATATCAGGAATATGTACTCTGAGTTTCAAAAATATTGCTATCTTTGAAGTTGCAAGAATAATAAAGTTATAAAGGTTTTGACAAGAAATATTTTTTTTTTTTGCTTTTGTTCCATCTCTTTCAATCTTAGTGCCTTTTTGCATCTGAAAATCGTGTGTGGCTGTGAAATTTACACACATACACACACACACACACACACACACACATATATATATATATATATATATATATATATATATATATATATATATATATATATATATATGTGTGTGTGTGTGTGTGTGTGTGTGTGTGTTTGTGTGTGCGTGTGTGTGTGTGCATACTAAATGTTTTGTGTATAAGTATATTAGTACATGTATTTGTGAAGAATATCATATTCTTTGGTAGCATTTACCAGCAAACATATTTCAGGGTAAGAATACGTACGAAAATAAAGTTAAAATGAAGCAAAAGCGGAACGATAAATAACTCCAACTTTGATTTTATGATGAGAATATATCGTTGCAAAAACTTTTCAAAGGCTTTCAAAGGTTCCTTAAATCGGACTAATCTTCCAGTCTTCGGTAGTGCCATAGCCTCTGTACCATGGTCTTCCACTGTCTTGGGTTAGAGTTCTCTTGCTAGAGGGTACACTCGGACACACTATTCTATCTAGTTTCTCTTCCTCTTTGTTTGTTCAAGTTTATATAGTTTATAGAGGAGATATTCCTTTTGATATAGTTACTCTTTTCTTTTTTTTTCCTTTCCTCACTGGGCTATTTTTGCCTGCTGGAGCCCTTGGTCTTATAGAATCTTGCTTTTCCAACTAGGATTGTAACTTAGATAATAATAATAATAATAATAATAATAATAATAATAATAATAATAATAATATATTTCTGGAGTTTTAAGTTTTATTGGTAAACATTACAAAATAATACTATTCTATAGAAAAGGACTGCTAAAATATATTTTTGGAAACGAATGTTTTTCTACCATTAAATTGCAACTGTTTAAAGGCTTAAAGGCCAATCATGAATGGCCAAGGCAAGTGACAATGCCATTGCCCTAGCAAGCAGGAAAAAGCCCTAATGGATGACCATATGTTCATATGATATCCACCCAATCTAGAACCAAGGAGGGCCAGGCAATAGCTGGTGATGAATCAGCAGGTAAACGTATAAGCTCCCCCAACCCACCCCCCTAGCTCACAAGAATAGTGAGGTTGCAGACACTATAGTATCTAACGAATTTGAGGAGGGCTCGAACCCCAGTTTGACGATCACCTGGTAGATACGTTACCAATAGGCCACAACATCCCTACAATGCTACAAGACTTCTAGAAATTGGCATGCAAAACGTTAATAATTATTAGCTTGCTATACTTCTGATCTTCTGTTTTCTATATATGACCATGTAGTTTAAAATACACTAAACTGCTGTAGAATAGGTGTGTTTATCATTTTTTTAACTCTTGTTTAATATTAATCGCCATATATATATATATATATATATATATATATATATACATATATATATATATATATATATATATATATATATATATATATATATACATATATATATATATATATATATATATATATATATATATATATATATATATATATAGCTATTAGTAAGACCCTTCTCGTATATGTATATTTACGAAAATGCGATATACGTTTCTATATCAGAAAGATATTATACTTCATGAATGGTAATAAGGCGTCAAGGTACATAAATAGAATTTTAAAGAAAGACATACATCATCAAAAAATATCCAAGTTTTATAAGACAGACTCTTCCTTGAATAATACCTTCAATAGTATTCAAGGATTTGTCTGTCTTCAGAATTTTAGTACTCTTCTAGGATATCTGTCTTTCTTCAAAGAATGGGTAGTATATAAGTAGTTTAGCCTAATTTCCAAATTTAGTTCCCATTCATGGACGACTGTCTGTCTTGAAAATTCTGGTTTATTTAAAGACCTCAGCCAGTCTTCAAAATTCAAGTACTATTGTAGGACGTCATTCTGCCTTAAAAAAAACAGATAATATTTAAAAATATCTATCTCAAAAATTCTAGTAGTATACAAGGACGAGTTTCTGTCTTCTAATTTAGAGGTCTATTGAATTTCAGTAAACATAAGTCTTTATTAGATTAAACATCTTATCTTTTTTGTTATATAAAAATGTCTTCCCCTTTGAAATATCTGTTTCTAAGCGTTTCTTTCAGCTTCCACTCTTTCTTCTACCATCTCCCATGTCCATTCTATCTTAGCCTACAATTGGTTTCTAAACGCTTTCGCCAGCTTCCCCTCTCTCTTCTACAATCTCCCACGTCCTTCGTATCTTATCTCAGCCAACATACCTGGGAAGCAACAATTGGTTTCTAAACGTTTCTACCAGCTTCTCCTCTCTCTTCTACAATCTCCTAGGCATCTGGTAAGCACCAATTGATTTTGTCGGCTTTGTTCGTAGTCTGCCTTGGCTCATTATTTCTTAAGCTTTGTAGGGAAGACCCACTGAACATTTGTCGCATTCGGACGGGCAATTTGCATTATTGTTTGCCTTGAAGGCGAGATAATATAGACGTATAATAATGCTCTCCCTGTTACTCGCCATCTTTAAATGCAAAAGGATCTGCCTTTTAACCTTCAATAAAATTTAGAGCATATCAGAAAGCGCTTTTTTGTTAATGAGGTTTAAAGGTGAACTCCGTTGAAACCGAATCCTATTGATTAGTATAGTTCTCAGCCTACGCTTCCTCGCCACAGGAAGTTCTGCATATTTAATTATTTACCTTGTGGCTTCAGATATTTGCTCGTCGACACTAAGGTTTTTTTTATCGAACAATTGCGTAAATAAATATAGGATATAATAATAATAGAAAATAAAGCTAGTATTAGTAAGCCAGCTTATAGTTAAAAATCTAAAATTCAAGTTGCTTAGACCTCTTGGTAACGTCTCTGCATTGTGATCGCCAAAAAAAGTGTTCCAGTCCCTCTCAAACTTCTTAGTTCCTTTACTGCCAGCAGTCTTACCATCCATGTGAGCTAAGATGTGGGGGTTTGTGGGAGTCATCAGCAGGTAATACCTGGATCTCCCTGGTTTTAACTTAGTTGGAGAGGGGCTTCGGCGCTGATCATATATATACATGGTCAGTATCTAGGATACTGTTACTGCTTCTTGTCTCTGCCATTCACGAGCGGCCTTTAGACCATACAACTTTAAATAGGTACTACATGCCCCAGATTTTTTAATGATATATGCAGGTTTGGGATCTGGATATAGTCTAAATTCCTTTTGGTCATTTACTATTCACTATATTGTGGACAGTTCCACAAGGCACTAGAAGAATTGAGAGACCCAGGCCTACATGGCTGAGGACTTTTAAGCTCGAATTAGATGATGAATGGAGAAGCATAGAATTAAAAGCTCAAGATAGAGACGACTGGTGAAATCTAACCGAGGCCCTTTGCGTCAATAGGCGTAGGAAGAGATGATGAAGATGATGACGATGATGATATTGTATATGAAAGCTATTAACACTGCCTATATTTTTAGTGTATCAAAACGATTTATTGTTTCTCGTTTTACATGGTGTTAGCATACAGTGATTATGCTAACACATATATTTTTACATGGTGTTAGCATACAATGAGTAGGATAACACATACTTTGGCGTCAGAATTCCCATTATAAGATGTCTAACAATTTCTATTTTCGGTGTCCCCCCATATATATATATATATATATATATATATATATATATATATATATATATATATATATATATATATATATATAAATATAATATAATATAATATATATATATATAGTATATATATATATATATATATATATATATGTTTATATATATTCACTCTATATATATATATATATATATATATATATATATATATATATATATATATATATATATATATATATATATATATATATATATATATATATATATATATATATATATATATATATATATATATATATATATATATATATACTCTATATATATATATATATATATATATATATATATATATATATATATATATATATATATATATTATATATATATACATATATATATATATATACATATTATATATATATATATATATATATATATATATACATATATATGAATATATGTATATATATATATATATATATATATATATATATACATATATGTGTATATTTATATTTATATATATATATATATATATATATATATATATATATATATATATATATATATATATATATATATATATATATATATATATATATATATATATATATAGAAACTTTCCTACAGACATTGCTGCTACTCATGAATTAGACTGAGCAATTATGTAACTACTCTTTGTTTAAATATCCCCAACCTCTCCCAGCATACGCTCTGGCTAAAGTAACGATCCTCATTATTTGTTTCTCATACCCATTAGAAATGTTCATATATCGAGTCGTGTTTCAGAAGACCTTATTTGTTCTATTGTATCACCATGACTTTAGATTCTCAATTGTTTGCTTCACCAGGACTTTGGATTCTCAATTGTTTGTTGTCTGGGAAATCCTAGGAATTATTAAGTTGCTGGTGTTCTAATTAGCTCCAAAGCCCGGGTAAATCAGAAAGGTTTATTGTGTAATGAAAGGAAAGGAAAAGAAAGTGAATAAGGACAACAATCTAGGAAAGCAGACATAATTTCTACAGAGTTGTAACTTTAGGAAATCAGTGGACTTTATATATTGTAACGTGTATATGTCAAATAAATTCCACACTCCGAATTTGCCATAATTTTTTCTAGCAGTAATGACTTCTTTAGACAGCTGATAATTAGGTACAAAAAACAAAATTAGGGGAGCATACAGTCGTCTCTGGACATTATATAATGTAAAGTGTATGTCAGCTAATTGCACACTCTGAATTTACCATAAATTTTTCTAGTGGTAATGACTTCTTTAGATAACTAATTATTAGGCCTTATAAAGAAAATTAAAGAAAAATGCATTCATCTTTTACATATAATCTCATAGCTGAATCCTTAGCCAACTTCGTTACGAAGATTATGTTTTGATAAGTGTGTTTTTTTAGTACAGGAGCAATAGGGTTCAACATGGAAAAAAAAATGCAGAAACCTGAATTTTTCACATAAGTTATCTGAAACCTTACTAAGTTCATTGGAATAAAGTTTACATAAACTAAGCTTGAGCTTGTTGAAAAATCCAAGATAGCGGCTGCGATGCGCCTAATTTTCAAAAATACTCCTTTAGCATCGTTTAGTACTTATTAAACAAGGAACTTTGGTGCGAAAAACTCATATTTAATGTGATTCCTTTTATTCAATGTAAAGTTTACATTTTCTGGCCTTTAAAATCAAAATAAAATGCAAATTCTCACATCACAAATATTGACATTAACCGAGAAAAATACTTTTTTCGTTCATTATAGACATAAGACTTGTTCTTAATGTGATTTCTCTAATTCAATGAAAAGTTTACATGTTTTGGCCTTATAATCCAAATAAAATATAAATCTTCACCTTATAAATATTGAATTAAGCAATTTTGTTATTTATCCATAGTAGACACATCTCGTATTTGATGTGGTTTCTTCTATTCAAAGAGAACTTTACATGTTCTGGGATTTAAAATCCAAATAAAACACAAGAGTTCACAAAATATCTACTGAATCAAGCATAGTAAACACCAGACTCATATATAATGTGATTTCTTTTATTCAGTGTGACATGTACACGTTCTTGCCATTAATAACCAAATAAAAAATTCAAATCATAAATACTGAATTAACCAAAAAAAAATCATACACCCGTATTCACAGGTTTCATAGTATTTTCTCATCCTCATCACCATCTGCAGGCCAGGAATTTGTACATATTTGACCTATGCATGATGAACACATTGTTGTGCAAAAAATTCCTGCTTTACGGCACTTACACCTCTTCGCACACCATCCCTTACATCCACAGGATATAGTAAGCAACACTTGCTCTGGGGCTACAGGCCTATCAGTGAAGACGGGAGTCAGTACGTTAGCTTTGTAGTACCAACCCCAATTTGTAGGATCTAGCTTTCCAGGATTTTCCAGCCACTCGTGTCTTGTAAAGTAAGTCCTATATGAATAGTACTTAGCTGCTGCAGAGGTTGGGGGGAGGCTCTCTAGCTTAAAATTGCTGCTCAATTTGTTCACCTTCTGTGTGTACAATATGTACCGAGACTTGTCAAGAGATGTTTATTTATTATACTTGTAGAGATATAATAAAAAATTTTCCCTAACCCTTGCTATCTCATCATGACTTGAATCACAATTTTTAAATTTATCAAACATGTCACACTGGCTGTGGTTCTCTAAAACTGTAAGTGCTCATTTCTTTCCAATGCTAAAAAGGGCAGATGCTGTATCACATCCGGTGATTGCATGGGCTAGAAGAATGTGTTGACGGGACTGATGGTGCATTACCTCTTGCATACCACTGATCTTATAGAAATTATTACGTGAGTACATCATATATACATTCTTCTATGTTACTTTGTCAATGAGCATTACTAGTAAATCAGTGTCAGTGCCTACTAGTACCACTGAGAAATCAGTGTGAACCTCTGTAACTAGTGGTTGTGCTGGTCAGTATGTAATCAGCATCTGCCTCTGCCTGTAGACATTTAACTCCTTTACTTGAGAGCTGAACTTTAACCACTTCTATTAGCTGTGACTTGTTTGTTCTATTGGCCAAGAATGAACGTTGATTAGTAGTGACTGGATGTTCAATATCAACAATAATATCTGCAGAGACCGTGTGAAAAAGACTACGCCGGTAATGCTCTGCAAATTTTGTTGATGTAGCATAATACCCATCAAAACATACTGTGTATTTACCAAAGGTGTTTAGTACGTATGATACATATGTGCTACGAACATCACTATATGTGCAACCATCCACATCTGTTGCCCAAGGAACACTTTGCAGTAGATGTCCACCATCGACAATGCAATATGGATTTTGAAGGGCATCACTTGAGATGGCTACAACTGAAGCTTTTATGAGACTTGCGAGATTACTTTTAGTATTCTAGCGCATCATCTCTTTATAAAATAATGCAGGAGGCTGTTTACTAAACTCATGCTGAAGGTAGACTTCCATTTCAGATTGCTTTTCTATAACACATGTGACACCCATGAATAATATTGTGGAATCTGCCTCTACCACTTTGCCACGGACTGTCACTCCATTGGTGGCTGCTCCTATTGATGTAACTCGATCACTTCATTTGAGTTTAACATCTGCAAAATTCTTACTTGTCACACTTTCGGCTAATTTCCTTCCCATCTCAAAGGCACACTCAGCATTGGCAGATGTTGGTGCCACGATACCAGTTGCGAGCGAGATAAGATTTTCACTGTGCTCACCTGTGTGTGAGAATGGCGAGTGGTCATCAAACCAATTTCGAAAAAGGATATAGTGTTTCCAGTCACGTTCAGTCATAGAGGCTCTCATGTCAGGGTGTTGATCACCTGTCTGAGAATAAATTCCACAAAAATCTTCAACTACCTCACATATTGGAATAGTCTTTGGCAGGACATGAATCATCATTGCCTGAGTGCTGCTTGTGATGCCACGGCCATGCTTCAAACCTCCACGAGTCTTCAACATCCGCATTAAAACTTGTTCTATGGTGTGGTCAGTAGAATTCCCAGACCAGAATCGGTCACTCCGGCGTATTATCCAGTATCCAGATTCTGTATATGTAACATACTGATCCTTGTCCATGATGGTGGAAAGCTCTTTCATCTATGTGTGGTAGAGACGGGCAGACTTTGCATATGCTAGGTGTCCACCAGAATGGAAGATGGGAATCATTGCATTGACACAAAATAGAAGCATTTCCCAATTAACAGTACGCTCAGCGCCTAGAAACAGGAGCATTGGATGTATCATTTTGACATATACAATCCCCAGTTTTCCTGTTCTTGAGTTTGTAGTCAGGTTATGTTCTAGATCATCTAATACATTTGTTAGATAAGCCACAGAGGAGTTCTGTTGAAGAGTTCCAACCTCATATTTCCCATCAAGCAGCTTTTTATGGACAACTCTAAGATGATCCAAGTTGAGTGTGTTACAAGATGTTGATGTATGAAGCATCTTCCCAACAAGAGAAGAGGCTGTCTGCATGTGTGCTCGAAGCGTATGAGCATAAGCATGCCCAGTCAGCATGTACTTCACTGTGTTGATTCCATAGACAGTCTCCCATAGATCAGACAGCCCACTCTCTGCCATTATATGTCCAATTGCATACTTATATGACATTAAAAGACGGAAGCCACCTAATCTCACTAGTAGGTTGGCCAGGGCACCAACCACCCGTTGAGATACTACCGCTAAAGAGTTATGCGGTTCTTTGACTGGCCAGACAGTACTACATTGGATCCTTCTCTCTGGTTACGGTTCATTTTCCCTTTGCCTACACACACACTCCGAATAGTCTGGCCTATTCTTTACATATTCTTCTCTGTCCTCATACAACTGACAACACCAAACAATTCTTCTTCACCCAAAGGGTTACTGCACTGTAATTGTGCAGTGGCCACTTCCCTCTTGGTAAGGGTAGAAGAGACCTTCTTTAGCTATGGTAAGCAGCTCTTCTAGGCGAAGGACACTCCAAAATCAAACCATTGTTCTCTAGTCTTGGGTAGTGCCATAGCCTCTGTACCATGGTCTTCACTGTGTTGGGTTAGAGTTCTCTTGCTTGAGGGTACACTCGGGCACACTATTCTTTCTTATTTCCCTTCCTATTTTTTTTGCGAAAGCTTTTATAGTTAATATAGGCGACTTTTATTTTAATGTTACTGTTCTTAAAATACTGTATTTTATTTTTCATTGTTTTCTTTCCTCACTGGGCTATTTTCCCTGTTGGAGCCCCTGGGCTTATAGCATACAGCTTTTCCAACTAGGGTTGTAGCTTAGCAATTAATAATAATAATAATAAATAATAATAATAATAATAACTTTGGTAAGGTCTGGAGATGCTTGTACTATTTAACTGTACTGATCAAATGTGACAGGGATAATACCCAGCCTGTACTTTTCCGACACATCCTAGGCATAGCAGAGGGCAGAGTAAAGGGTATATGGATGATTTGGACTGTTATTAATGAATGGCAGAATGTCTATTCTGCTTACATCATAGTGGATTTGCTTCATGAGAGTTTGATTGAAACCACTCCATAATGGGCACCATGCAGTCTGTGTTACATGGAACCTGGCCAGCCAGATATTGTCTAATGTTATCCCTAATCTCAAGAAGGAATGGTTGGTACTGAGAGGTTCTAGTGGTTTGTTTAATACATTTCTGAGGCATAGTACGTGTGTTTTTTTTTTCTTTTCTTTTTTTTTGTATTTGTTGGTGGGCAATTGTGCAAATCTACCAGCATATACAATGGACTGAACTTGTGTTGAATGAGGCAAGTTTTCTTCCACAATCTCTCCAGCTGGCGTTACACCTGCGATGCCTCCCAAAACATGCCATGTTCCAAGTCCAGTCAGTGTATGAGTGTCAATGTCCGCATTGTCAAATAAAAAATTCACAAATTTGTCAACCCATTCATACATTTTCTCTCCTGCAGGTAGCATTGCACTGTAGAGGCGTAATACTTCTCGGTAATCATCTGCAAATAGTAGACTGCTAAGTAAATCAACTAATTCACGAGACTCAAATTTAGCATTTCAGTACACTGATACTCCTAAGAGAATTGGAGAGAGAAATGATCTGGGGCGTGCAGCTGATGTTATACTGTTTGATATTGCAATCCTACGGCGTCTGTCCTTGATGAGATGACTAAGTAACCTTAATGGAGGTTGAGAAACACGTTCTTCCATCTTCTCATAGTTGCTCATCTCCAAAAATTTTGGATACTGGGATTTATCATATATGGTTGTCCTTATTTCATCTTCTATGAGAACTCCAGCCATGTCAACAATTTCTTCAGGTGTTAGTTCAGTATTACTGTCATGTTGTCTCATTATATTATTGCTCTCATTCAGAAATGCATAAATTGTCTCTTTACCTTGCTCGTATATAATAATCATTTCATCTTTATACCTATCTTGTAATTTAAACTTTAGTTGTCTCGCAGTGTATACTTTACCATCTCTAGAACAATCATTCAAAACACCATCTAATTCTGTCAAAGTGTATTGGTGGTCATCATTGTTATCTAAGAACTCACAAAGCTTGTAAAATCCTACATTTTTCTCTTCATCAACTGACCCTATAGGACGACCTTTAGGCCTTTTTGTGGGATTTTGCACAGATTTC
>NC_090725.1:318637645-318640145 GCF_036898095.1 Palaemon carinicauda | reverse complement strand
TTCTTGTAAGTTGCGGGGATATCACATTGTCTCTTGTTTTCAGCAAATTTCCTCTTTGCCCTATTTTTTTTCTTTTATTTTAGCTCAGTGATCGGTAAAATATTGTCCTCTGCATGGCCTACACTGTTGAAAACATTCCGTAAAAAACAGTAAAAATCCTGGCATAAATGCTGCCAGACATTTACCAACCTGTAAACGATAGTAACAAAGTAGGGTAAAATTACGGTCGCCTGTATTTTACTGAAATACGGATGAGAACAGTATATTTTTACGGAGAAATTCCGATTAGAATTAGGGTGTACTTCTATGAGAAAGTCTTCAAGATCGAAAATAATGGTGATCTAATTCATCGAAGGGAAATTTGGCCCTTTGGCTTCAAGGTATATCTCTCCTATTTTTTCCTTTAAGAAAAACTTCGAACATTGTTTATAAAGGAAATTGTCTCCTCGGTCCCAAAGTTTAGTATTTTATTACTTCTGTTGATGTCTGGTCGAGGCTTTTCTCTGTTTCTTCTCAGAGCATCCATTAATCTCCCCCCCCCCCCCCCCGGCTCTCTCTCTCTCTCTCTCTCTCTCTCTCTCTCTCTCTCTCTCTCTCTACGTTGAGATACTGCCGAGAGAAAGAGAGAGAGAGAGTTCAGAAATCGCAAACTATAAAGGTTGAAAGGCTGCTCATGAACGGCAGAGGCAAGGGACAGTGATATTGCCCTATCAAGCAGGACATTATAATCAGCGCCCAAGCCCCCTCTACACCCAAGCTAGGACCAAGAAGGGCCAAGCAATGACTGGTAATGACTCAGCAAAAAGACTTATAGGCTCCCCTAAACCCCATATCCTTAGCTCATAAGGATGGTGAGGTTGCAGTGACCAAAGGAACTAACGAATTTGAGCGGGATTCTAATCCCAGTCTGGCAATCACCAGGCAAGGACGCTACCACCAGGCCACCACAGCCCTTATAAGAAAAATTCTAATACACGCGGGCATTATGTTCAAGAGATTTTCCAATAAATGCCAGGCCGATGTGTTTACAGCAACGACGCCTCATTTAAATGCTCCTTCCTCTAACTGCCCATGATCTCGTGGCTCTGTTTCCGCTCCTCCAGCGCATGCGCAGAAACGATCACCGTTTTCCCTTCTTAAAGGATATTGTTACATCATAATCATCCTGGTAAAGTGCTCATTAGGACTTGAGTAACGACTACAGCGTTATAATGTAACACAATAAACCTTTGGAGTTCTTATATTGCAGAGAGTATATAAGTCGTAGCGGATTCTCTCAACTATGATATTGCTCATCACTGCCAGAAAACTTTAAATCAGTCAATCAATCAATCACTTCTTCTGGTTATAATGTGGAATTATCTTCCCTATAGCTTTCCCACACCTGTTACCATTTCTTATCATTGTTCTTTATTAATGTGAATCTATTCCATCTGAAACCCTGACGTGGAGAGAGAGAGAGAGAGAGAGAGAGAGAGAGAGAGAGAGAGAGAGAGAGAGAGAGAGAGAAAGCGTATATAGTTACAGATACACATCTATATGACATATTTAATCTATAAGAGATATTTCTTGATTGCCGTATGTGGATGAGATCATGATGAGGGGTAGATGGAGATGGTTTGGGCATGCGTTTCGCACTCCCCAAGAGAGATTAGTTCACCAAACATTCAGTTGGGCTTCACAAGACACTAGAAGAGTTGGGGGACTCAGACCTACATAGCTAAGGGCTCTTATAGGCTTAAAGTTATCTTTGTTATTTAAGGTGTATGCAAATCATTTGTAATGGTAAATTTATGCTAAAATAATTTCCATTTTATATACATAGCTCAGGAATTTATGCAATGTGAAATTATACTTTTACGTATGGTCACGTTATTATTATTATTATTATTATTATTATTATGAAAGTTTTCATATTACAGCAATGTAAATGTTTTCCTATCGCATTATTATTATTATTATTATTATTATTATTATTATTATTATTATTATTAACTGAGCTATAACCCTAGTGTAAAAAGCAAGATGTTATAGCCCAAGGGCGTCAACAGGGAAAAATAGCCCAGTGAGGAAAGGAAATAAGGAAATGAATGAACGATATGAAAAGTAATGAACAATTAAAATATTCTAAAAACTGTAACAACATTAAAACAAATATTTCGTATATAAACTATAAAGAGACTTATGCCATCCTGCTCAACATAAAAACATTTGCTGCAACTTTGAACTTATAAAGACATTTCACGTAATTTATCTTTAGTATGGGTCACGTGGATATATCTCCTGAACAAATTCATTCCAGGCCTTCAGAATACACAATGTCTGGCAAGCTCCATTTTTCAGTAATCAATTCCTTTGTGGATATTCCACTAAACCCTCGTACCTATCCCACTCCCTATCCGTGGCCAACTTAAGTTTAATGGGTGTAATTTGCTGGCTAATAGGATAGTCATGAATAGGTATCGGTCTTATCAGCAGCTCGACGAATAGATTTAATCTG
>NC_090725.1:318625145-318632645 GCF_036898095.1 Palaemon carinicauda | reverse complement strand
TATGAGGTTGGCGAGAACACGAGCTACCCGTTTAGATACAACTGCTAGGGAGTTATGTGGTCATTTGACTGGCCAGTCTGCAGTATTGGATCCTTCTCTCTGGATACGGCTCACTTTCCTTTTGCCTACACAGACAACGAATACCCTGGCACATTCTTCACAGATTCTCCTCTGTCCTCATACACCTGACAACACTGAGATTACCAAACAATTCTTCTTCACTACACTGTAATTGTTCAGTGGCTACTTTCCTCTTGGTAAGGGTAGAAAAGACTCTTTAGCTATAGTAAGCAGGTCTTCTAGGAGAAGGACACTCCAAAATCAAACCATTGTTATCTTGTTTTGGGGAGTGCCATAGCCTCTGTACCATGGTCTTCCACTGTCTTGGATTAGCGTTCTCTTGCATGAGGGTACATTCGGGCTCACTATTCTATCTAATTTCTCTTCCTCTTATTTTGTTAAAGTTTTTCTATATATTATATGGGAAATATTTATTTTAATGTTGTTACTGTTCTTGGAATATTTTCTTTTTGTTTATTTCCTTCCCTCACTGGGCTATTTTTCCTGCTAGGGTCCCTGGGCTTACAGCATCCTGCTTTTCCAACTAGGGTTGTAGCTTAACAAGTAATAATAATAATAATAATAATAATAATAATAATAATAATAATAATGATAATAATAATAATAATAATAAAATTTGCATAGATATCATCCTAGTTAGATGTGTTTCCTCTCTGGGTAAATATATTAGCCATACAATTTCTAGTGGTTATGGTTATAGTCTATGCGGTGGAGATTAACTTGCAATGCTCATGACAGAAATTGGAAGTTATATAAACTGTAATTGGTTCAGCTACAGCAGAAACTTTATACGTCCCTTGGCTGATGAGGTAGCTTGGTACACTATGCAAATCTGAACCATTTGACTTGATTCAATGTTTATAATTCTAAAAATGTTAATGATAATAATAAAGAAAATAACTGAAATAATGAGTTCACTCATATAGCGTGAGAATATGGGGAGGGTAAATGCAAACCAATTGGATTTAATTTTCTAAACATAATTCATCAGAATATAAGCTGGTGTTTGAAAGGACGGATTTGATTAAATCATATTAGTCTTAGAACATATAGAGTTTGAAGTTAAAATCAACATAATTATAAAAGTAGACGTCGAATTAGGTTTTGAATAATCTATTTGTGATTTTTACCTACGCCAACTTCGTTGTAAAAGTTATGTTTTGATAGGCATGTATGTATTTTGTATGTTTGTGTGTGTGTTTGTGGTTGGAATATCTCAAAAACTATTTGACAGGATCTCATGAAATTTGGTGGGTTGACTGACCAAGGAGAATGTGATTAGATTATTGGAATGATTGGTTCAAAAGTCAAGGCAAAGGTCATGAAAAGGTCAAATACGTTCTTTTTATTTGGCTATATCGTGGCCAATTTCCATCTGATTTGCATGAAAATAGTGCTAAAATATGCATAATTCAATTCCCTATCTGTGATATGCAGCAGGATATAGGGGAAGGTATATGCTCTACAGATTCCCTGTTCTAGTTATATTTGCATTACACTATCAAAGGCATTAGCTTACGAGGCTTTAGTTTGGCACTAGTAAATTTTATCTTCATACCATGCACAGTCTTTAAAGATACTCAGTCGGTCTCTGGATGTCAGGAAGCCAGTGCATATTCTTATAGAATATACTTTTCCTTTCGGTTCTCCATCATATATTGATTTAGTCATTTCTTCTCTCAGTCTCTCTACATGATCGAACCAAAAAAGACCAACCTACCTTTAATGTTGTTCGCTTTGAATTCCCTAATCCATATTAATTACGAAAGTTGTATTGTCACATAGTGACTAGTAATTTTTTCCTTACTGTTCTGGGCTATTTTTCCTTCTTGGGTTGTAGCTTAGCTTACAATAATAATAATAATAATAATAATAATGATAATAATAATAATAATAATAATAATAGGATCTAACTGATTCAGTTTTGAGCCTGTACTCCTTTCTCACCCTTTTTTACCTTCTTGGGTATTCTAGTAGGTTAGCCAGGGCACCAGCCACCCGTTGAGATACTACCGCTAGAGAGTTATGGGGTCTTTTGACTGGCCACACAGTACTACAGTTCAGTTAATTTTCCCCTTGCCTACACACACATGCTGCTAATAGTCTTGCTTATTCATTACTTATTCTCCTCTGTCCTCATACACCTAACAACGCTGAGATTACCAAAGAATTCTTCTCTCCTCAAGAGGTTACTGCACTGTAATTATTCAGTGGCTACTTTCCTCTTGTTAAGGGTGGAGGAGACTCTTTAGCTTTGGTAAGCAGCTCTTCTGGGAGAAGAACACTCCAAAATCAAACCATTGCTCTCTAGTCTTGGGTAGTGTCATACCCTCATGGTCTTTCACTGTCTTGGGTTAGAGTTCTCTTGCTTGAGGGTACACTCGACCATGCTGTTCTTTATTGTTTCTCCTCCTCTAGTTTTGTTAAACTTTTTATAGATTATATAGGAGATATTTATTTCAATGTTGTTACTCTTCTTGGAAATTTTATTTTTCCTTGTTTCCTTTCCTCACTGGGCTATTTTCCCTGTTGGAGCCTCTGGCCTTATAGCATCCTGCTTTTCCAAGTAGGGTTGTAGCTTAGCAAGTAATAATAATGATAATAATAATAATAATAATAATAATAATAATAATAATAATGGCTGCATCGGCAGAGTTTATTTTCTTATCCAATTTTTCTATTTTCCGGATAATTCTCTTCTCTAGAGCGCTGCAATCAGCCAGCAGACTTGAAAAATTCATCAGTTGGGTGAATGACAAAATCGGGAAGACTTTTCAAGTATATTCTCACAAAATACAAGTAAAACTTTTGGTACAAAATAGTAAAAACTACGACGCGTTTCGAGGATAAGTCCTTCCTCTTCTTCAGGTAGAGAGTGAGGTGGATGCTGCAGTCGGGTGGTATTTATACCCAGGATCAGGATTACAAGTGAAAGGGCTGGAATTTTCATTGGTTTTCATTGGTTGATCGGAGCTGATATGGTATGGTGCCTAGCGCTCTAGAGAAGAGAATTATCCGGAAAATAGAAAAATTGGATAAGAAAATAAACTCTGCCGATGCAGCCATTACTTTTAACTCAACCTGCCTAAAAGAGGGTCTCCTACCACCACAATAATAATAATAATAATGATAATAATAATAATAATAATAATAATAATAATAATAATAATAATAATAATAATAATAGTGCCTTGTGGAGCCCAGTTGAGACTTTGGTGAACTAATCTCCCATGGTATGTGCGAAGACGATGCTTAAACCATCTCCATTATAAATTAATAAAAGGAATACGAAGAATTTAGGGGGATAATTAAAATTACCGTTTTTTTTAAGCATTGCTGTTATTTTCCCAACTTAATCAACAAAAGTTGCTTATTAGTAATGAGCCATAATTATTGAAAAATAAACACCAGATGATATAATCATATTGCAACTGGAGATTCTTTAAAATTATTACACAGAGGGTACACTGTTAGAAAAACCCGTAAAAGTATACTGTTCTCAGACGTATTTAGGTAAAACACAGGCGACCGTAATTTTACCATACTTTGTTATCATCTTTTACGGGTTGGTGACCGTAATATCACTCCTTTACGTCATTATATCCGTTTTAAAAACGGTAAATGCCTGGCAACATTTATTCCAGAAATATTACCGTTTATTTACGGCAAATTTTTAAGTGTAGATGGTTTAATCATATTGCAACTGGAGATTTTTAAAATTCATTACACAGCATGTATTTCATAAATACATAAAGGATGTGTTCTAAGTGGAGTATCACTGCAATGACTGGTATATGCGTTTGTTCATTGGAAATAGAAAGAGTTTGAGTGTAAATGAAATGCTGGATTGATAAAATTGGTCTTGTATTTCAGTCAGATCTTAAGGCAATTTCCAAAGATACATTCTATTTCGTTGCCCTTTACATGTCTCTCTCTCTCTCTCTCTCTCTCTCTCTCTCTCTCTCTCTCTCTCTCTCTCCTTGAACACCATAAGGTTCTTATTGTTACGAGAAAAATTTTTGACATCAACAATGAGGGGTTGTAAAACTAAACATAATTCTAAAATTATGGGAAAAACTTCTTTTTTTTTTGCAGTTTATTTCATATTCTCTACGCAAAATAAAGCATTTTACCACACCAGCCAACACACCTCACCTCTCTCTCTCTCTCTCTCTCTCTCTCTCTCTCTCTCTCTCTCTCTCTCTCTCTCTCTCTCTCTGGAGCATAACTAACCTACATCCGTACATGACAAGAAAACACTAGAAGACAAGGTAAGACTGAAAACTCTAAATTCTCTCTCTCTCTCTCTCTCTCTCTCTCTCTCTCTCTCTCTCTCTCTCTCTCTCTCTCTCTCTCTCTCTCTCTCTCTCTCCAAAACCGTGTATTCTCCGGCCAGAAATAAATAAGGAAGCGTATTGTTTTAACTCCTCGCCTTGAAAGATCTTACCCAATTTCCAGTTCGGCTGAATTGCTGGATAGCTGGATAGCTCGGCTGTTTAAGCTCTCATTCTCCTCACGTCAAGGCATTAAAATGACTTTTGAGACGATCTGACGAAAATTAAATAGTATTTCACTCGAGGTAATGTTGCGGGGAACTGAGCTCGTGTTTTCTCTGTGTCATTTGGATATCATAAATCCTGGACTCTTTCGTTGTTTTTTTTCTTATTTAATTCTTTTATTGAACAGGCTAACATAAGTCTTTTTATAGTTTATATATGACATATCTGTTTTGATGTTGTTACTGTTTTTAAAATGATTTATTGTTAATTCGTTCTCATCTTTTATTTATTTCCTTATTTCCTCTCCTCACTGGACTATTTTTCCCTGTTGGAGCCCTTGTCCTTATAGCATCATGCTTTTCCAACTTGGGTTGTACCTTGGCTACTACTACTTCTACTACTACTACTACTACTACTACTACTACTACTACTAATAATAATAATAATAATAATAATAATAATAATGATAATAATAATCCCTTCTTTGGGATTTACGACTAAGCTTAAGTCATTTCTAATGGTTTCATTAGGTAGTTTTCTCTGTTATCTCTTGAGGAATAATCTTATCATTTTTTGTTAATAAGAAGGTCCTCGACTTAAAAATATTCGGAGATATAAACACAAATCCAAGTAAAATTAGAAATCTCAGATGTGGTTTCAAAAGTTTATAATGAATTACTCTGATGCAACAATATTATATAATTTAATTCAGTAAGCAATGCAACCTTTGTAATATAAAATGCAACTATTTGTTGACTTTTGCAGCTGAAAATCGGAGGCATGTGAGTAAGGTGAAGCCTACCCTAGGCCAAAATTTAACAAAATTCGAATTACAAACAGCTTTTTGGTCCCTATTAAATGTGTAAGTTGAGTACTTTCTGTACGTTCTCGTTTGCTATAAATTATTAGCAGCTACTTTATACCTAATACGAAGTCTATCTCCATTGTTGAATCAAATAAATTTTATTGTCATCGAAGATAATCTCATGACTTGGTTAGAAATGAGAAACTAAACAAAACTGGTTCACGCATTAAGCATTTTTTTATATTCATAATTGTTTAATAATTCTAGACATTCATTTTACTTGATTCCTGTTATATGATTCTATGATAGCTAAATATATATTTTTTATTGTTAATTTATTTATTGTTTCAAAAGTTTCCTGTATTAGACGATTCTTTTTTTCATCCTTTGCCTATTTATAAAAATCAGTCACCTGAAGAACTTTGTTGAAAATTATGTAAACGCAATCCGTAAATATTTTTAGATACCCTATTCTGGAACTCTCTTACTTTCCTCTGTGTTTCCATCGCTTTAAATTTGTTTCTTAGAAATTAAAATGCTTCCTAGAGACAAAAATTACTGCCAGAACCTTGCTCAGACATTTACAATGTTTAAAATTCTTCTAGAAGACTAAAATTACTGCCATATGTTTGCGAGGGCTACATCTATACCATCAAAAACGTTTCCAAAAGACTAAAATTACAGACCTAAACCGAATCCTTTCGAAATCCATCTTATTGGATCCCAGTCCCTATCAGAAAATTGAAAATACTTCTCTTCATTGCATTTGTCCACGAATATTTTGCTGTTTCTTCAAAGAAACATATCGTTTAAAATCAAAAGCCAGATTCTGCCATATTCTTCCTTTAACTATTTCCTTAATATGTTAGTTTTTCAAAAGAATCTGTCCTCGAATATTTAGCTGTTTCTACAAAGAAAGATTTCCTTTGAAAAACCAAATGCCAAATACTGCCACATTATTCCTTTAACTATCTCCTTACTCTGTTTGTTTTTAATGGGAAACAGAGTCATGATTTACAATTTTCCTTTTTCTTCATTTGGTATCTTACTAAATCTTATAATCACGTTCCTACTCAATTTTCAAATAGCCTCTCTCTCTCTCTCTCTCTCTCTCTCTCTCTCTCTCTCTCTCTCTCTCTCTCTCTCTCTCTCTCTCTCTCTCTCTCTCTCTCTCTCTCTCTCATTTCATATACTATCATCTTAATTGGTTTTTACCTTATGAAATGCACTTTCTTTCTGACATCCTGGCTATGAATTCTTCAGAATACTTCAAACGTCAGTTCGTTGTTATAAAGGTTATTTGTTATAATAATTGATAGAGATTTTAATAATGTACATGATCTGCACTAATGTGACGAACAAATAAATTGGTCTGTATTAAACAGTATATTTTGAATCGTTTCCGTTTTATTGTTTATAAATTGTTCGTAAATGTGGTTATTTCGACAGCAATGTCTTATAAATTCCTGTATTGGTATAATTGCTACAATGTAAAAGTTGAATTATTATTATTATTATTATTATTATTATTATTATTACTACTACTACTACTACTACTACTACTACTACTACTACTAGCTATGCAACAAGACTTGATGGAAAAGCAGTATGTTATAAGGCCAAAGACTCAAATAGGAAATAATAGCCTGGTGTGTAAAGGAACCAAGGATTCCAACTGGAAAAACTAGCCCAGAGAGGAAAAGAAATAAAGAAAAAATTAAAGTATAATGAAAGGCATCCGGCCATGAAAAATTAGCCAAAACCAATATGGCCAGTGGAGATTGTGAACATCGACCCCACATAAAAGTGGGAAAAGATGCAGACATAGAAGAAGAGGAAGAACAGCAACAACAACAACAACAATTAAAATAAAATATCTCAATAACAGTAACAACATTAAACCAGATCTTTCATATACAAACTATGAAAAGAGACTTATGTCCTTATCTAATAATGACATACTTAGCAGTAACTACTTCTGGCTTGTATTTATTAATGTTGGCAGTCGTATTAACTTCCTCTATGGCTGTTTTCAATTCATATATGATAACATTGATATTAACGACGCCTATTATGTTAATGGTGTTCACTTTCAGAAACAGGACAATGCACGAT
>NC_090725.1:318605145-318612645 GCF_036898095.1 Palaemon carinicauda | reverse complement strand
AAGGTTGTTAAAAGGGGGAGGCAAGGAAAAGTTGGGCGGAATATTTTGAAAGTTTACTGAATGTTGAGGATAATAGGGAGGCAGATATAATTACTGTTGCAGGCGTTGAGGGGCCAGTGATAGGAGATGAGAATGAGAGAGAGATTACAATAGATGAAGTGAGGAGAGCACTAGATGAAACGAGAGTAGGAAAAGCGTCTGGTATGGATGGTGTGAGAGCTGAGATGTTGAAGGAAGGGGGTGTGAATGTACTTGAATGGTTGGTGAGATTGTTTAATATGTGTTTTGTGTTGTCAATGGTATCAGTAGATTGAGTTTGTGCATGTATTGTACCATTATATAAGGGTAAGGGAGATGTGCATGAGTGTTGTAATTCAAGAGGTATTAGTTTGTTAAGCGTAGTTGGAAAAGTGTAATGATTAATAGGATCAAGGATAAAACAGAGAATGCAATCTTAGAAGTACAGGGTGGTTTTAGAAGAGGTAGGGGTTGTATGAATCAGATTTTTACAGTTAGGCAGATATGCGAGAAATATTTAGCAAAAGGTAAGGAGGTGTATGTTGCGTTTATGGATCTGGAGAAAGCGTATGAAAGAGTTGATAAGGAAGCAATGTGGAATGTGATGAGGTTATATGGAGTTGGTGGAAGGTTGTTGCAAGCAGTGAAAAGTTTCTACAAAGAGTAAAGCATGTGTTAGGATAGGAAATGAAGTGAGTGATTGGTTTCCGGTGAGAGTGGGGCTGAGACAGGGATGTGTGATGTCGCCGTGGTTGTTTAACTTGTATGTTGATGGAGTGGTGAGAGAGGTGAATGCTCGAGTGCTTGGACGAGGATTAAAACTGGTAGACGAGAATGACCATGAATGGGAGGTAAATCAGTTTTTGTGGATGATACTGTAATGGTTGCAGACACAGAAGAGAAGCTTGGCCGATTAGTGACAGAATTTGGAAAGGTGTGTGAGAGAAGGAAGTTGAGAGTTAATGTGGGTAAGAGTAAGGTTATGAGATGTACGAGAAGGGAAGGTGGTGCAAGGTTGAATGTCATGTTGAATGGAGAGTTACTTGAGGAGGTGGATCAGTTTAAGTACTTGGGGTCTGTTGTTGCAGCAAATGGTGGAGTGGAAGCAGATGAACGTCAGAGAGTGAATGAAGGTTGTAAAGTGTTGGGGTCAGTTAAGGGAGTAGTAAAAAATAGAGGGTTGGGCACGAATGTTAAGAGAGTTCTATATGAGAAAGTGATTGTACCAACTGTGATGTATGGATCGGAGTTATGGGGAATGAAAGTGATGGAGAGACAGAAATTAAATGTGTTTGAGGTGAAGTGTCTAAGGAGTATGGCTGGTGTTTCTCGAGTAGATAGGGTTAGGAACGAAGTGGTGAGAGTGAGAACGGGTGTAAGAAATGAGTTAGCAGCTAGAGAGGATATGAATGTGTTGAGGTGGTTTGGCCATGTTGAGAGAATGGAAAATGGCTGTCTGCTAAAGAAGGTGATGAATGCAAGAGTTGATGGGAGAAGTACAAGAGGAAGGCAAAGGTTTGGGTGGATGGATGGAGTGAAGGAAGCTCTGGGTGATAGGAGGATAGATGTGAGAGAGGCAAGAGAGCGTGCTAGAAATAGGAATGAATGGCAAGCGATTGTGACGCAGTTCCGGTAGGCCCTGCTGCTTCCTCCGATGCCTTAGATGACCGTGGAGGTAGCAGCAGTAGGGGATTCAGCATTATGAAGCTTCATCTGTGGAGGATAACGGGGGAGGGTGGGCTGTGGCACCCTAGCAGTACCAGCTGAACTCGGTTGAGTCCCTTGTTAGGCTGGGAGGAACGTAGAGAGTAGAGGTTCCCTTTTTTGTTTTTGTTTCATTTGTTGATGTCGGCTACCCCCCAAAATTGGGGGAAGTGCCTTGGTATATGTATGTATATATGTATGTTCTAAAAAATTATCAAAAGGAAATTATTTCAACTATGCAAAAAATCAATTGTCATTTAACACACTTAGAGTATATATAAAAACTGATTATATCCATTATGTTTGAAAAGTTATATTTGTTCTCATATCAAAATTTGTATAACCTTTATGAATTATATAATCAGTTTTATTTTATTTTTTTTTTGCAAACATATTTGAAAGGTTATTTATATTTTTTTCTCATATCACAATTATTATAACCTATATGAATTATATGATCAGTTTCCAGATTTTTTTTTTGGGGGGGGGGGGAAATTCTATTAAAAAAATACACACAATTTACGTTTCCTATTACACAGTTCAAGAAAACCTGAAGTTAATTTTTCCTTTAATGATAGTTCTATTAACAAAATTGTATTCAAACTTGTGCTTTTTTTTTTATTAAACCGTTCAATAACAAAAACCTTGAGGTGATTTGGTATATGCAAATCGTTTGATTGAGGCAAGACGATTAAGTGATACAAAAGTTTCTTCTCACACTTTGACGGCTTGTCAACACAAGGGAGAGCCCATGTCACGCGAAATGTGTGGCAATCGTGAACGAAAGATTTCGTAAACGAATAAATTTCCACTGTCATTTCAAATTATATTTCGTGGTTTTAGTATATAATTTCCGTTTGTTTAAAATTCATTGTATTGATTTTTTTTTTTTTTTTGAAAAATTAAACGAATAGATTTTCACTGCCATTTCAAATTATATTTCATGGTTTCAATATATAATTTTTGTTTGTTTAAAATTCATCGTATTTTATTTAGTTCTTATTTGGAGAAATTTAACGAATAGATTTCCACTGTCATTTGAAAATATATTTCATGGTTTCAATATATAATTTTTGATTGTTTAAAATTCATTGTATTTTATTTGGTTTTTAATTGGAAATACTAAATAATCGGATGACGATTTTTCTATGCATATTCACGACCTAAATTTTGTATAATCTCCATAAATGGTAAAATAATCTATATATGTTCCCATACACGAACTTGTAGTTATATGAGCACATCATATATTCATGCACATTTCATATTGATTTACCTGTGAAGCATTCTCCATACGAAAGTTTCAAATTTAATTACATTATATTACTCCAGACAATAAACAAGATAGAGATATAACGTTATTTGAAGGTTTAAAGGTTTCACGTTGGTAAGATTTATAACATTACCCTTCATGTTTCACTTTCATTAATTATTCATATTTCAAATATTTCCATTTCATTCATTTTTATTTTTTCTCAAAATTCATATTTGTATAATATTGCCTGAGTTGATTATTATTTCTTATATTAAATTTCAGTTTATGATTCTGTGTTGAAATGGTTACAGTTATTTTTCTTTCCTTTATATTTATGTTTCACAACTGCTGTATGAATGCCTATTTTCACCTAGTTTAATACCTGGCCTATTATCTTTTTTTTTATTCTTCTCCTTTGTTTTATCTTCATATGCTTTCATATTCACTTTTCCTCTATTTCACCCTGCTCTTATTTATGTCTTTAATTATTTGTATTCTTCTTACTTTCTTTGTTGGTCTGAATCTCGTTATACAACCATTTTAAAACGCTTTTCTCTTTTCATCTACCTGGGATTTATTTGACCGTTCTTAAAATCACATTCCCATTGTTAAACTCTTTGTACATATTCTTCCTATTACATTTCCATTACTTTTTAACATAATTTTTAAGGTATATCTGCAGCTTTAATTTCGGAAGAGTAAATGAGATAGAAATTATGTTACTATTTTACCTCTTCCATGGGGCGGGGGGGGGGGGGGCGGTGCTGGAATAAGATTTTTGGGACGTTGTTACCAATCTTTTATTTGTCTATAAGCATTTTATTATTATTATTATTATTATTATTATTATTATTATTATTATTATTATTACTTGTTAAGCTACAACCCTAGTCCGAAAAGCAGGATGCTATAAACTCAGGGTCTCCAACAGGGAAGAAAGTGCATTGGGATTCGAACGCCACATCCCTTGAGGCCGTGAAGCGGGAGAGGTTTAAAGGTTTAAAGGCCACTCATGAATGGCAGAGGCAAGGCACAGTAATATTGCCCCATCAAGCATTACACTGCTCTAGAGACTTACCATATATACATTTGATCAACGCCCAAGGCCCCTCTCCAATCAAGCTAGGAGCAAGGAGTGCCGTGCAATGGCTGCTGATGACTCAGCAGATAGACCTATAGGCTCAACATGTTTGAACATTGGTTATAAGTGCTGTAGCGTATCTTATAAAGTATTGAATCCTGTATAACTTACCTCAAGAATCGTGACCTCACAAGAATAGCAAGGTTATAGCGACCAAGGAAACTAATTAGTTTGAGCAGGACTCGAACCCTAGTCTGGTGTTCACCAGATAGGGACGTTACCGTATCGGCCACGATACCTTTATATATCTATAAGCGTTTTATTATTACTGAGGGAAGGACGTGCATTGGGATTCGAAAGTCACTTGGAGGAAAAATAATCCTCCTAGGAAAGCCGCAATCCCTTAGGGCCAAGAAGCGAGGAAGGTTTTGGGAAGATGAAGGGTTGTTGAAAGGGGGGGTGGGGGACAAGGACCTCCTTGCTGGGGGAGGGGATTTACTGCACAAGCCTTTGTAGCCTTAGGAGCATTGGAAACCGATAGATTTCCTGAAACTTTTGTTTGGTGGTCACGTTTGGAAAGGGCAGCAGTTGTAAACAATTAGGAAAATAGTGGATTTTTCGTCTTTACAAAAATAGGGTTTTCATCTGTGTAGGAGGTTTATCTTCCATAACATACTTTCACTTCAGAATTGGGTCAACTGAAGATTTTGTATTGCATTACAAAATAGCTTTTCATCTTCATAAAAATAGCTATTTCATATATATGGAAGGTTTATTTTCCATAAAATACTTTCCCTTCAGAAATGGCGATTTTGTAATGCATTACAAAAATAGCTTTTCATCTTTACAAAAAAAGCTATTTTTGAGAGTCATCTTCCATAACATAGTTTTCCTTCAGAAATAAAGATTTTGTATAGCATTACAAAATGAAGTTTTCATATTTAGGATTATCTTCTTCTTACATAATTATGTTCCCTTCTAAATTCAATCAAATGGAAATTTTGTATTGCATTACAAAAGTAGCTTTTCATCTTTATGATTTTCTTCTTACATAAATTCCCTTCTGAATTCGATCAAGTTACGATTTTGTATTGAATTGGAATTATTGGGTCTAGGGAAAGTTTTTGGACCCTCAATTTGTGTGTACGTTGATATCGAAAATCGTAGTCTGGTGGAGACTGGAGTACAATAGATAAATTTCTACCTTTATATTTGGTTTCAAAATTCCATGCACTTTTAATCAATTGAAACAACCTAAAAATAATTTACTTGTTTTATTAGAATATGATTATATTAGTTAAAAACACATTCATGCAAGGAACAGATATCTTCTCTGAATGCACAGAGAGAGAGAGAGAGAGAGAGAGAGAGAGAGAGAGAGAGAGAGAGAGAGAGAGAGAGAGAGAGAATGTACCTCTTTTTCTTATGAGAAGATATTTTCTCATAGACTTTTATGATATAACATTCGGTGGTGAATTGGAATGTGCAGTTTTGTACTCCATAGAGAGAGAGAGAGAGAGAGAGAGAGAGAGAGAGAGAGAGAGAGAGACTGTACCTTTTTTTCTTATCCGAAGATATTTTCTCAGAATTTTATGAAATAACATTAGGTGTATTGGAAAATACATTTTTGTGCTCCATAAGCGAGAGAGAGAGAGAGAGAGAGAGAGAGAGAGAGAGAGAGAGAGAGAGAGAGAGAGAGAGAGAGATTATATTCGCACTCATCATCAATCAAAATTAATCCCGGCGGATTTAAATCTCCATTTTGATCTGTTGTGATCTGGAATGGACTAATTGCCAATACAGAATAAAGTAATTAGGATTCAGTCCCGTATTAGGAAGAGAAAATTGTCCCTGTGATTGATTATCAAGAAAATTATTTTAATACCATTCGATTCTTTAACAGTCCGTCATCTGCACATGCAAGGGTGGTGGACATACGTGAGGATCCTAAATAGGTGTAATTAATTGCACTAACTAGTCGACTGTTCTCTCTCTCTCTCTCTCTCTCTCTCTCTCTCTCTCTCTCTCTCTCTCTCTCTTTGTGTTTCATAGTCCCTTTCTATCTTATCCAGTTATTTATTGTTCCAGTTTACTGCTCTCTCTCTCTCTCTCTCTCTCTCTCTCTCTCTCTCTCTCATCCAATTATTTATCGTTCTAGTTTACTGAATAAGATGAGCATTTAAACCAAACCATTTTAATTGAGTTTTAGTTGAAAAACTTGAACAATAAATTATTACCTTTCATATCTAGTTATCATTCATCTTACTTCACTTCAATAGTCATTCTTTATTGAATTTGTTATTTATCTCCCATTATTGCTATTATTATCCACCACCTAATTCATCATACATTGTTCCACGATTCCTCCACTGCTTCAGTTATCATCCACAGTTTCATTTTGAGAATACATCGTCTTCTTTTGTTTCCAATTACGTCATTTAGAGCAACGAGAACCATTTCAATTTCCAGCGCCCTCCTGATGTTGATTAGCCAGCCTCTGCCTTGGCTGTTCCAGGCCGGAAATCGTGATTCCAGTCAAAGGTAGTTCCAGAGCAGTTGAGGATTCCAGTGTCCCTTGAGTAGCTGGGTAAATTCGCTCTGGCATTATGTGGAGGAGACTTAACTTGGGGGGAGGGGTGGGGGGGGGAGGTAAGGCTACGTTCCTAGTTCAGCGTCCTTTTAACAAAGTTAAGCTCCATTGGAAACATCGCTTTAGGCGGATTTCTGTGTGTATAGCAGTAATTATATGTGTATTTATGTATCTTAATTAGGTGTACACACACATTTATGTTTATATATATGTATATATATATGTAAATATATATATATGTATATATATATATATATATATATATATATATATATATATATTTATATTTATACATATATATATATACATATATATATATATATATATATATATATATATATATCTTTATATATGTATACATTTATATATACATATATATATATATATATATATATATATATATATATACATATACATATTTGTGTAGTTGGGTGTAAGTGTGTGTGTTTTCTTGCTATATGCAACCACCCCCATTAACTTCATTTTATGACTTATGTCTTAACTGATAAACAACTACCATCGTAAATACTGCCACCCCACCCCCCCCCCCCCCAAAAAAAAGAAAAAAAAATGAAATATACAATCATATCTTAAATTCCATTTTATTCTCACTAAATAAATCAAAAGATTTTTGCAAATCCGCTCCAGTAAAACATTGATTATTTTGCACCCATCTCCTCCGCCTCCTTTTATACATCCACGGTTTTCATAAGATAGTTAAAGTTGTCACAGTTGCAAAACAAATCCAGGGATTGAAACAGCTGTGGCCTGATGTAGCCCGTAGCTTCGTTGTTTTGATTGGGATGTCTCGACTTTTTATTTTGCTTTTTATGAAACCAATGATATTTATTA
>NC_090725.1:318592645-318602645 GCF_036898095.1 Palaemon carinicauda | reverse complement strand
CCATGGTACAGAGGCTATGGCCCTACCCAAGACAAGAGAACAATGGTTTGATTTAGGAGTGTTCTTCTCCTAGAAGACCTGCTTACCATAGCTAAGGAGTCTCTTATACCCTTACCAAGAGGATGAGCAACCTGATGGAGTAAAGAGAACTTTGAGTGTGGAGGAAATGCCCCCTTAACTGTCGATGAAATCACTGGCAGCAGAGTGACGGATCTTTAAGCCGATTTACAAGCTGTCTATTCGGCTTCTACTCCTGATGCCTAGTGGATGATCTTGCTGAAATTAGTATGGGCCGGCTGTGGTCACTTAGCTTAGTTAGAAAGGCCCTGCGCATCACAAGGAACTGGCTATCCGTTAATGAATCTAGCCAATGAATCCTCCATGGATTTAGTCAGGCAATGGAAATAGAAGATGAGAGAATGGCCCCCAGTCCCTTGCGTAGCGGGGTGCTAAGAATACAACGGTACGTATAGGTAAATGTATTATTATTATTATTATTATTATTATTATTATTATTATTATTATTCAGCTACAATCGTAGCTGGAAAAGCAGGACACTATAAGCCCAAAGGGATCCAACAAGTAAAAATAGCCCAGTAAGGAAAGGAAATAATGAAATAAATAGAATAGTATGACTTAGTGCACCCTCAAGCAAGAAAACTCTAACCCAAGACTGTGGAGGACGTGGTACAGAGGCTACGACACTATGATTTTTAGTTTAGAGATTATCTGACAGGTCGGACTCAATCAGTAAAAATAGATAACCACATCTCAAGCAGACATAAAGTGGAATATGGAGTATCACAAGGCTCAATTCTTGGACCAATTCTATTTAATATTTACGTAAATGACCTTGTTGATATAAATGACGCTGACATGTTAGTCCAATATGCTGATGATGTGCAATTTCTTCACTCCGGTATGATCGATAACGTAGCAGAAATTCTTAATCGAGCTGAAAGAAATTTAATAAAAATAAACAAATATTTTTCTGAAAATGGCTTAAAAATTAATGCCAATAAAACTCAATTTATGTTTATAGGATCTCGTCAATATATTAACCGACTGCCGAACAATATTTCAATTAAAGTAAATAACGACAACATCAAACCAAGTGAAAGCGTAAAAAATCTGGGTGTAATTATTGATAGATTCTTTACTTTTGGTAATCATGTAGAAAAGATATATAGAAAAGCTAAGGGAGTGCTGTATTTCCTAAATATTAATAAAGGTCATTTTGATGAGGCGAGCAAAAAATTAGTTGTTTAAGCATTAGCAATAAGCATAGTATCCTATTGCTCCACAATATGGAATGGATGTTCAAATTTAAACTCACAAAAAATACAGAAGATTCAAAATTTTGCATCGAAAGTCGCCTTAGGTTATGGGAAAAAATATGATCATGCCACACCGTATATTAGAAAACTGGAATGGTTAAAGATAGAAAATAAAAAAGTTTATGATGCTTGTGTTTTTATTCATAAAATATTGCATGAACATATACCCCAAAGAATATTAAGATTGGAAACCATCGAGCAGACGAGATCTCGTCAAACTAGGCAGAGCAGCAATCTGATGGTTCCAAGTAGGCGAACAGTAATAGCTGATAGGGCAACTTCAGTCAGGGAACCTAGGTTATGGAACGCACTGCCTGTGGATATTAGGGAATGTGGAAATTTACCCGTTTTTAAAAAGAAATTGAAATCATTCTTATTTGCGAGCCAGCAAGGATTATAATATTTCTGGTTGAAGTGTGCAACACATTGGTTACTTTCAAGTGACTAGTTTGCAGTTTGTAATGTATGGATGAAAGGTGATAAATTGAAAATTAAATGTGATTTTATTACTGTATTTTTATTAGTATTGAGGACATTTATTGTCACAATTTTCAGACAAAACGTATGTATATGTGCGTGTGTATTTATCTACAGTATGTATATATTCATTATTGACCGTATATAAACAAAATTTTACCTTTTTAGACACTACAACGTTCTTGAATTTTTATACATCATGTGTTTTGGACTTGTCTTAGAAACATCCTAATTTACTAAATATAGCTAATTTGTACGTAAATTCTTATTTTTAATGTAGAATTTTGAATAGTTTTATTGTAGACGTAATACAGTATATAATTTATGGATTTTAGATCGTAGTAAAATGCTATCCTAAATGTATTTTAATAGGTCATTACTATTTAAGAGCCTTCCAATGTAAATACATTCTTTATGTAACAGAATACCCATTGTTTTATGGAATAAATGAATTATTATTATTATTATTATTATTATTATTATTATTATTAATATTATTATTATTATTATTATTACTAAGACTAGGGAACAATGGTTTGATTTTGGATGTCTTCTCCTAGAAGAGAGTGTTACCATACCTATAGTCTCTTCTAACCTTGCTAAGAGTAGGGTAGCCACTAAAAATTTTATTTTTCATCTCGAAGACAGTTTGTTATGCAATAATCGATATCTTCTCCTTTCTCGGCGTTATTTAAAAACACATGAAAGGCGCTGGTGACATTTAAGAAAGCTAAAATAAAAAAGTAGATGTGGAAAAGTTCAGCACTTGCTAGAAGTCATCATTCTCTCATGAAGAGGTTTTTTATTATACTTTTATGGCTCGTGAAATTCAATTTCCAGATAAAAGGAATTGTCACATCTTGAAATAAATAAAAGGAAAGAATGTAGAGACGTTATATTGAAAAAAAAGATTTTTTTTTTTTTTTTACGAATCTTTCATATATCGTTGGAATAACATTACTGGGCGATTCTGCCGTGTGTGATGTAACTGCTGTTGTTGTTGTTGTTGATATTTATTATTTATTATTATTATTATTATTATTATTATTATTATTATTATTATTATTATTATTATTATTATTATTATTATTATTATTATTATTATTATTATTATTGCTGTTGCTGTTCTTATTTAAGGAAATAAAAACGCAAAATCTAAAACGTATGGTGACACCAGTAATTATAGACATTAGATGAATTAAGATAATTATCAAGAGGATAATTAAGCTCTCACTAAGACGGTAGACAAAGTACTAATTAATAAATTATTCCTTTAGAATCCTGACCCATTCCAGGCTCGAGAGATTCCTATTTTCATTTTATAAGTCCTAAAATATTTCTCGCAGTTTCCATCAACAATAAAGTTTATATTTTGAGACTTGAATAATAGGCATAATTTAATAGTGAATAGTTTCCGGTAGGAAGCTTATATTGGAGTTTTAGGAATAGGGGTTCCATCCTGATGAATTGGGGACCTAATTATTATGTTTACGAAGCAGGGCAAACAATTATATTAAACTTTAATGATTAGAGTAATTGAAGTTATTCGCGATGTCTGTCATTATATTACCTTATGACCTGAATGTTCGCTCTTGTTAATTATCAAGTATCCTGTTTTGACACACTCACACACACACACACACACACACACACATATATATATATATATATATATATATATATATATATATATATATATATATATATATATATATATATTCAAATAAGCCATATATATTTTTGATATATTAGTGTCTGGATTCTCCTAACGACCTCGGGATCAGAGCCCCAGGCGAAATCACACAAAGACAAGAGCTTGTGTCCGGCTGGAAATCGAACCCTGGTCGGCAAGCTTGTATAGACAGTGACTAAACTACTTAGCCACGTGGTTTACTCACTGTCTATACAAGCTTGCCGACCAGGGTTCGATTCCCAGCCGGACACAAGCTCTTGTCTTTGTGTGATTTCACCTGGGGCTCTGATCCCGAGGTCGTTAAGAGAATCCAGACATTAATGTATCAAAAATATACATGGCTTATTTGAATATGAAAAACACGTCTAAATGTTCAAAATTTATCATATATATATATATATATATATATATATATATATATATATATATATATATATATATATATTTATATATATGTATATATATATATATATATATATATGTGTGTGTGTGTGTGTGTGCGTGTATGTATATATATATATATATATATATATATATATATATATATATATATATATATATATATATATGTATGTATGTATATATATGTATATATATATATATATATATATATATATATATATATATATATATATATATATATATATATATATATATATATATATATATATATATATATATATATATATATACACACACATACATATAAAGCTCGTATGAGAGGTTTTCTTACAAAAAAATGGGGGGAGGGTTAGAATTACATAGTTTTCATACTATCACATTGGAGTTTTCCTACCAAAAGATTATCCTTGATAAAAACAATAAAAAAAAAAAACAAAATTTCCTGAGGTTTCGAGGCTCCTAACTTCTTTTTTTTTATTTTCTAATTTACATCGGAAACTTCCATGATATGCATATTACGAGTGACAGCGTCGGAGAGAGAGAGAGAGAGAGAGAGAGAGAGAGAGAGAGAGAGAGAGAGAGAGAGAGAGAGAGAGAGAGAGAGAGAGAGAGTTTGTTTAGTGAGCGAAAGAATATCATTATGATAATTTCCTTCGAGTTTTGTCCTTATTGTCATAACATAAATCTTACAGATATTATATGATTTTGAGAATATTTTTTTTATATTATGTTGAAACAAAAACACATCTGTACGTAAGGGAGATACATTTACATTGGATTTTTTCACGGATGAATAGTTGAATAGGTATTATTATTATTATTATTATTATTATTTTTTTATTATTATTATTATTATTATTATTATTATCATTACTATTATTATTATTATTATTTCAAGGAAAGTTATAACCCTGGTTGGAAAAGCAAGACAGGGAAAAATAGCCCAGTGAGGAAAGGAAACAATGAAATGAATTAAATAAGGAGTAATAAACAATAAAAAAAATCAGACCAGTAACAACATTAAATTAGATCTTTGATATATAAACTATTAAAAACTTCAAAAAAGCAAGACAACCTAGCAAGTATAGAATATAGATTTTAACATTAAACTCTCAAGAGAAACAAGGTTTTGTTTATCTCAGTCATAGAATTTGCGACTTCCCTACAGGTAATATGAGATGTATCATACTCTGCTCCTTTATTAGTACCGTAAGGTTTCTGGAGCCTGAAGGTGACACAACCTCGTGACACAGCCTTTCGTTTAAGCAGAGTAATGGCAAAACGTAACAAGGTGGCTTTGGATGAGGAGAAAACTACAGAAATCAAATAATTGTCATATACCTTTAATAACTTAATGCAACACCCACACTTCACCTGTATAAATGTTAACATTGGCTCTTCTAGTTATAGGTATATTCTGTTTCTTCCGATTAATTTGCAGAAATAATCACCAAAAATACTTTGTAGGGGGCCTATCTCTCTCTCTCTCTCTCTCTCTCTCTCTCTCTCTCTCTCTCTCTCTCTCTCTCTCTCTCTCTCTCTCTCTCTCTCTCTGAGAATCATTTTTTATTTATATCCACGATTGACCTGTCATTGACTTAGGGTAAGGGGAATATTAATGATATATATATATATATATATATATATATATATATATATATATATATATATATATATATATATATACACATACTTTATGGATTCTTTTAACCAATATTGAACCAAAATACAGGTTTACTGATATGAATACATTTACTAAGGAAATGATGATAAGGTTTATTCTACAACTGATTTACTCTCTGGAACGTCCTTATTAACAAACAATTTCGCAGGTGGATGACGTAACACAGTCAAATGCAAAAATGTGACCCTTTTCTTTTTCATTATCCGATTTTTCTATGTTGATTGTGATTATATGAACATCAAATTACACCATAGTCATGCTCCTTCTGGCATATAACTGTTAGTCTTTAAATCATTGGAATCTGTAATGAATGTTGATATTTTACATTCAAGGAGATCCATTTGGCAGCGTTGTTCTAAACTCGTCCCACCAAAAATAACTATGCTGATGATTGTTACCGTGGTCACTTGTACAAGGACATGACCTACCATCTATGTGTTCTGATGAAGAAAGGAAATGATAAACACTTTTATAAGTAAACTCAGGCTGCTTCCGATAGTATATGAAAAATTTATCCATTTTCTGAAAAAAATATTCATTCTTAATAAGGAAAGGATTGTTGGACAATTTACCAACTACCAATTCTCTAGCCTCTACCTTCCTACCTCACTTTTTTGACTCACGTGGTTTTCAAATAATTGACTATGATAGTCGGGATAAGGTGCATCTGTTGCCATCTATTGGCTGTAAAGTAAAATTCGTTACCACAAATGGCAGGGAGCTAGGAGGAGTCTGTGTAATTATGCCATTTGGAACGTAACTACATTGGTATTCTACGTATTTTTACTAATAATACATGTCATACCCTGTACCATATTAACTATCTTCTGGTTTCATAAAAAGGTAATTGAAAACTGGATGAAATAACTGCGCAATTACTTGATTGTCCCACTGACCTCTGTACATGTGGCATATCTGGCCACCCAACCCCCGACCCCTCCCCCCCGTATGTAATTGACCTAAAGATTGTTAGCTGGTGGAATATTTCTGTGACATTTATTGTGAAATTTGTTAGCTAATAAGAATCAACCTGTGGTCAGATAAAAAGGAACATCATGTTCACGTGCGTCTGTTTTATTGTAATTTTGTGGGGATTTACAACAGAAATGAAGTAATTAAAATTATAATTAGTGGACGATTGGGATAAATAGCCATTTGGTTCTCTACTGCTAAGGCCATCTATTGACCATGGAAATGAACAAAGTGTAGAGCTCTTTAATCCTTGCATTCTGGAACCTTCCCTGGCGTCATTTTAGTTTGAAAATAGCCTAAAATAGCCTACTTAATTGTAGCTGAATATAATTTATAGCTGTCGCACTTATTTTTGCATAGGTATCAATCTATCAGCCTTTTCCAATTGGATAGAATCATTCACATGAATGGAATAAGGGATATATGCTACCATCTTTTGACATGAAGTAGAAACACTTGGATTTTATTCAAATTTGGAAAAGTGTGTGATTACTAACACATACTCTCATGGTATTTTATTTAATAAGTCATTCAAAAGGTCATAATTCCAATAATACTATTTTTATTCTACTTTATAGGATCTAAGTTATGATAATCATATGTAAGATATAGGCAATATGTATTACAAAAATATATACAGAAGATCCCAATATTCTAAAAGAAAAGAGTTCGAACTTACCCATGGAAATAAAATCCTAAATTTACCCAAAATATATTCATGTCCGCACCAAATACTTTGTTAGCTAATCCTAAGCCCAATTATAGATATGAACCCTCTATCAACTGCCCCTTGTTACATGTATCAGAGGCATATGATTATTATTTCATGGTGGGAACTAAAGTTTGAAAAAGCAAATGCAAGAATTACCATTAATGGGGAAAACCTTAACTTCGTAAGATTTGCAGATGACTTTGTTCTGTTTAGTTAATCATGGATAGAATTAAAAAAAAAATATAGCATATTTGAATAGAGAAAGCAGAAATGTAGGAATGAAAATTAATATTAGTAAAAATTAGATAATATTCACTTAAAATCACTCGTCCATAACTCTTATTTATTGTCTCTGCATTTTCATTGAATATTATCCTATTTTTACTCATATTCATATTCAGTCCTACATTTTTTCTTTCTCTATTCAAATCTTCTATCATCTTTTGTTATAGGATTTCTGTACTTCCTGTGCAGATATCTTCAAAATCTCTAACATCAATTTATTCTATTACTTGTTTTTGAAGGGCTCTCATTACTGCTGATATTTTTGCAGAATCAAATGCTTTCTCGTAGGTAATACATATTAGTTTTCATACTGTGTTGATTTTTCCATTAGCTGGCTAATTATATGGATATTGTCAGTTGTTGAATACCCAATTCTAAAGCCTTCCTACTGGCTTGGCTGATTAAAGTCTAGCTGTCTTTCTATTCGGCCAAATATGATCCTTGTAAATATCATATATATTCCGGAGAGTAAACTTATTAGGCGGTTGTTTTTTCAGGTCTTTGGTGATTCCCTTTTTGTAAATAAGTAAAATGATAAAATTTTTACAAGATGAAGTTATATATATATATATATATATATATATATATATATATATATATATATATATATATATATATATATATATATATATATAATTGTATTGTTTTAATGTTGTTACTGTTCTTAGAATATTGTAAATAAATTTCTTATAAGTTTTTATATAGTTTATTTCTCCATACTTCGTTTCCTCACTGGGCTATATTTCCCTGATGGAGCCTTTGCGCTTATAGCATCCTGCTTTACCAACTAGGGGTGTAGCTTACCTAATAATAATAATAATAATAATAATAATAATAATAATAATAATAATAATAATAATAATAATGTTTGTGGTTTGAAGTACGGGGAACATGAGCTGTAGACCCTCAATTTAATTATTGTTCTCATAAGACAAATGATTAATGATTTCTGTATCTTGAAGAGAAGATCATTATACACACGAACTATAGGGGCGACAATACTTTACTACTAAGCAAAGATTAGATGGTATCACCCTCAGTGAATATCAACACTTACAGCTACAGTAAAGGCGATATGATAGGTGGGGGAGGGGAGGGGGGAATTAGGATTGCAAGGATTGGAGGGGATAGTGTTAAAGTGAAGTACAGTGGGAGGTGAAAAGATTGGGGCAGACCCAATAGCTCTTTGTTGTTAGCTTTTTGCTGTGACCTCATGCCTTGTGGACTTCCAGGAGGTGAGTTCTTTTGCCAGCCTACGCGGGAGCGTGAACATCAAACAGTGTACAGTGCAAGCACCCTCAGTGAACACTAAACAGTGCACAATGCAGTGTTTCCTTCTTCCTAGCAGGACTTGCTATATATCCTTTTCCAATTCCTTTCTTCCTTCTTCTATTTCTACTTAAGTTATACTTCATAATAAATTATATTATAATTGCTTGAAGGTACAGTCGGCCACAGTATTCTATCTTATTTCTCTTCCACTTGTTTTGTTAGTTTTTTATAGTTTATATAGGAAATATTTATTTTAATGTTGTTACTGTTCTTAAAATATTTTATTTTTCCTGTTTCTTTCCTCACTGGGCTATTTTTTCCTGTTGGAGCCCCCGGTCTTATAGCATCCTCCTTTTCCAGCTAGAGTTGTAGCTTAGCAAGTAATAATAATAATAATAATAATAATAATAATAATAATAATAATAATGATAATATAGTGCAAGTCCCATAGATCCATATAACCAAAGAGAGGATTTTAGTCTAATAATTTGAAAAATAGATTCATTATTAAACTGTCTAATATATCTTCCACAAGGTCCTCATTGTAGAACAGTGGCATCACATTCTCATTAGGAAAATATACCTAATGCTAAATATTCAGACTTGAAACCTAACACTGCCTTAAATAAGTACCTTAATTTCAACCAAAAAATTGTAAACACTTATGGAACTTTGTTCTCGTACGAGGTGTCCCTTAACGTTCCAGCAAAGGGGAATCGTACTTTTTACTAAAATTACTATACGAAATAGATTATATACTGGTTTCAGGAGATACAGTCCTAAAAGTACGCGTATATTATTGAAGCTAGAAGTTTAAATAATCAATTATAGCTACTTTTTTTATAGATTATTACTGAACTCTTAATAAAGATGGAAAATAGCAACCTGATATCATCAGCAATACTGAAGAAAAAAACAAGTAAATGAAACTTTTAAGAAACAAGTAATTACAGGAATAGTGTTGATGCTGTTTAGTCTCATTTCTTTAATATATTACTCAAAGGGTGTTATGTAATTACTAAAAAAAAAAACTAATGAATTATATATGTGTGCTTATTCAGAGGGAAACTGAAAATCTCATTTACATACTCATGAACCATTTCCACTCTTGTTTTTATCCCTGTAATGCCTGTCTTTAGCAAACAAGTGAGCAAATACGTGTAAAC
>NC_090725.1:318564239-318566739 GCF_036898095.1 Palaemon carinicauda | reverse complement strand
AAACAGTTAACCAAAGTATACTATTTGTCACTAATTCGACTTCGTTTCTCCTTAAACCCCAGCCCACTATATATCAATTTTCCCCATATATTGGATTTGCTCTTCCATCCTATACGACTTTTACTTATTTCAGTTACATTTAGAGCTACTCCTAATATCTTTCTCTTTCCATTATTTCCACATTACCTTTGTCTTAGACTAAAAAAAATTATGCCAGATCTACTTCCAGCAGCTCCTTTTCTTACCACTTTGTCCATCAGCTCGCTCTTCGCACTATTATGTTATTCTCCAAGAATATCTATTTATCTATTTACATAAGAGAAGACATTAATAACAGTATAGTACCTTTGATGAGACTGGCATATGGATAATGATTCTGGAGTTTGTAATGATCATTTTCCTTTCTCTAACCCTGTAAGTGTCATTTGGATATTTAATCAAAATTTTAAAAAGTGTTGGATCTTATCAGATCGTCCAAACCATAGAAAGTTGTTATTTATTGGAAAGTTCTTCATGAGAGCCTTTTAATAACTATCGACAAGCAAGGATTTGTATGGTCTTGAAAGTTTTGTCTTTATCTTATGTTTTGTTGAAATCACCATTGGCCGTGAAGGTGTTAAATGTTGCAGGCAGTTATTTTAGCCTTTTGGGAGCGTTTTTAAACCAAAGAAAATAGTATTTGCGTACAGAGAACAATTCGAGAACAAGAAGAATCTGAAAATGAGAGAAAAGTGAAGGACGTTTTGAGGTGAGATGTTGCCATAGAAACAACTGTCTCGAATAGGCTGTATAGCTGTCGCAGCATTTCGAGAACCTCTACCTTGATTTTGGGTAAAATTATTTTCCTTATTTACATATTTGAATGGAATCTCAATATCAAAGCGGAATATTTCGACTGCTCTCGCTCCAATCGAAATGATGACGCCCTGCGTTGAATTACTCTGCAAAATCCTTGCATGAAGATCCTAGTTTAAATCCTCATATTTCTGACGCAAAAAAAAAAAAAAGAGGCGAAAAAGAGAAAATGGTGTGTTGCAAATCTGCTTGCCATAGCAGCAAGAACTGAAAAGTAATTAACAATAGTAATTTTTAATAATGATATACAAGTAATGAAGCTTTTAAAATATTTCTTTCAAACTTAGAGAGGATAATGAAACAGGAAGAAATATTCCGAAGAGTTAAAATACTACGAAATCGAAACCTGATGCCTAAAAAATCGTGTGAAATCTTCCTAAAGATGTAAATTGCTCCGACGTTGGAAAAATTAGTGCATGGACAGCTCTGCGATGGATCTGAACAGAACGGCTTCAATATCATCAACAATGAATCTTTAATGAACAAAGAACCGAGTACTTATTCATCCAATTAAAAATGAATATCAAAAGGGAAATCATTTCGAAATCATCACAGACTGAAAATTTATTTACTATGTTCCTTTCAAAGACCACAGGACTATAATTTCCAATATCCTGCTATTTTAGCTCCAATTAAGTCAATCGACAAATCTAAAATATAATTATACATTTTAAAATAGCAAATCATTCACAAACGCAAGTACCTAAATAATCGCGACAACCATTAGCGCATTATTCTTGCCAACCTCGCTTTCATAGCATAAATTTCCTCACAGACACACAATCGAAGAAGTTTTCGTATAAAATAAAGGATTGGGTCTACGACCCACAGATGAAAATCCCGACATCCAAGATGACAAGGGTGACTGAAGTGGACATTTTCCGTCAATGGAACGTGGCTATTTAATTTTACAACCCGATCCCATGAGGTCCCCCTCCCTTCTCTCCAATCCGATCTTATGAAGTCCCCCTCTCTCCTCACCAATCCGACTCTATGAACTCCCCTCACTTTCCTCAAAACTGATCCAATGAGATCCCCCTCCTACCTCCCCATCTCGATCCCATGAGGTCCCCCTCCTTCCTCTCCAACCCGATCCCATGAGATTCCCCTCCTTCCTCTCCAACCCGATCCCAGGAGGTCCCCTTTCCCTCCTGTCCAGCCCGATCCTATAAGGTCACCCTCTCTCCTCTCCAGCCTGATCCCATGAGGTCCCCCTCCTACCTCTCGTACCCGATCCCATGATGTCGCTCTCTTTCCTCTCCAACCCAATACCATGAAGTCCCCCTCCCTCATCTCCAATCCAATCCCATAAGGTCCCCCTCTCTCATCCCCAATCCAATCCAATGAGGTCCTCCTCCTACCTCTCCAACTCGATCCCAGGAAATCCCCTTTCCTCCTCTCCAACCCAATCCCATGAGGTCCCCCTTCCTTCTCCTCTACAGCCCGATCCCATATAGTCCCCCTCCCTCCTCTCCAACCCAATCCCATGAAGAATCCCTCCCTCCTCTACAACCCGATCCCATAAAGTCCCCCTCCCTCACCTCCAATCCGATCCAATGAGGTCCCCCTCCCTCCTCTCCAACCTAATCCCATGAAGACTCCCTCCCTCCTCTACAACCCGATCCCATGAAGTCCCCCTCCCTCA
>NC_090725.1:318554239-318559239 GCF_036898095.1 Palaemon carinicauda | reverse complement strand
TTTTATCTTTAACCATCAGGTATCCACGTACGTTAATTTTATCTTTTCCTTTTATAGAAGGAATCTTTTCGCAAATTTCCTCTTTTTCTATGGGTGGTTTAGCACCGAGATATAGTTCAAATATGAAAGATTAACAGCCAACCGAAACACTAATTATCATAGGCTAGTTAGGTGTTTTAACGTTAAGAACAAACCAAAGCACTCACATTTAATTTATATTAAAGGCCTTGTTATCACTGGTTTACCGTTTAAATCTCTCTATCTGTATGCATGTATGTATTTCTGTCAGGGGTTTGGCCTGTCGGGGTTTTGGGCAAGTCGGGGTCTTGGGCAAGTCGGGGTTTTGGCAAGTCGGGATTGTGGCTGTTGGGATACTGGGTGTCGGTATTATGGCTGTCGGGAATCTGACCCAGACCCATATATATATATATATATATATATATATATATATATATATATATATATATATATATATATATATATATATATATATATATATATATATATATATATATATATACACATATATATGTATATATATGTAGGTATATATATATATGTGTATATATATGTAGGTATATATATATATATATATATATATATATATATATATATATATATATATATATATATATATATATATATATATAAAAGGGAGAATGAGATAGTGTAGATGTACGCTAAATGGAAGCCTCTGATCAGGAGAGCAATGGTAGACCATCTTAACACGTGCCCACATCATCTTAGTCTTGACACCCTTATCATCTCTGAAATCTTCATTACACCTGCTATTCTTCTCATTTAATCCTTCTCCAATCTTTCAAACAGTGATATTCCCATAATCAACTTCAACATTCTCATCTCTGATCTCTCAAGCTTTGCTTCCTCTTTCCGTCTTAAAGCCCAAGTTTCTAATCCTCTAAAACTTTTGTGTGACTCCCGTCGACTAATTCAATTTATGATCATCTATGCAGAGACAAAAGCACTGATATATGTGGATGTTGGAATGCCAATGTCTGCTTATTTCATTACGAAACATTTGTGAATGAAAACAGATATTTGTGCTGGACCAATAGTCATTGCTCAAACATTCAAATGTCAGAATGTCAGAGAACTTCAAATCAATCAATCAATCAATCAAACATTCAAAGGGACAGCAGCACCATCAATCATAGCATCTCCGTATTCACTGGGGGATATCTGATGCAAAGTATATTTCAAAATTACGCTCTTTTATTGTTTTGTTTATATTTTGTTTCCATTAATTGTCCGTTATGGGAGTCCTGTTTATTGTTTTTTTCCTTTATGGCATTATCTCTATTGTAATGCTAATAGCCTATATCTTATAAGCCAATTTTAAAGATAGTCAATCCTGATCTGGCATTTTGTAGCTGGACCCTTTTTATATTATACCACTCATGGAATTATATCAGTCGCTGTATGTGTCTTTATATCTCTGTCCTACTTGTAAGTGTTTCCTTTTCTATAGAAATATATGATACTTTTCCCAATGCTACTTTGGTTACCGAAGACATACGACATTTCTTTGCCATAACGTCTCCCTTAAGCTAGTTTCCTTATTCACTGTGTCATAGTATGTTAAATAGGGCAATGGAAACATCTCCTGGGACTATATATATGCAGAATTATTTCACATTTATGCCTGGCTCTGTACTACAGTTACAAAAAGTAAAACAGAATGACAAGTTCTGCCTATTATCTCCTGCCTAGCCTCCTGGCTAGTATAGTAGAAATGCGTTCGCCTAGCGTTCGCATGGCAGCAGAAAGATCCCAGCCCGGGACCGTGAGTTTAAGCTGTTTACTGGGGAGGCCACTATTGTAGTTTGGCACCGCAGAGGAGGGGTGCTTGCCTGGCTGACGTTTAGGTGAGCACGTATTCTGATGAAACTGGATTTGAAACCTGACAGCTTTAACCTTTTATCTTGTAATTTGGGTTGGCATATGTGGTTAATATGCAAAACAACGGCTACATATGAGTCCAGACATCCATCGATAACCAACACACACACATACACATACACACACATACACATACATATATATACATATATATATATATATATATATATATATATATATATATATATATATATATATATATATATATATATATATATATGTGTGTGTGTGTGTGTGTGTGTGTGTGTGGTGTAAATACGATAACTGTTCTGTAATATTTATACCGTTTCTTAAGTAATATAACACATTATGGCATACTGTATTGCGCTGCAATGGATCTTGGAAAACATAGTAACAACAATGGAATGAGTTGCCATAGTCTAGTGTGTTCTGTATCACCATATCAAAATTACAAGCAATTAATATCGTGCTATACAATTAAGTATAATACTATGCATGATAATGTATAACATCCACTCCCCAAACAATCAGGCCAATCAGATGTCAAATATCATCAACCAGGGTGTCAGATTATACATCACATTTTGTAACGTTACTTTTGAGAGCTAAAGTACATCTATTAAAGAATCCCTTAGATGTTGAAAATTACGAGGTATGTCTGGGGGTACCTTAGCATCATGAACATAAAAAAAAAAAGATAAATTATAGGGCATTGAGATAGTTTCGTCTTGTGGGAACAATGGAGGATGAAAGATTTGTAAAAGGAAGTAGTAAAAGATTTTTTTTTTCTCACTATACTTTGCATATTTTCTTCATGTTACATCAAGATCATATGTGTCAAACCATTAAAAGGGGTTACAGCTTGGATGGTGAGGGCATTAAATCGGTGGTCAAGAAAGATTTTCCATAAATCAATATCAAATTCATTGGATATGTGTATAGGAGAAATATAAAATAAAAGTAATTTAACACCAGATTTAACTCTACAATATCTCTTCGAGTATAGCTCAAGATGAGGTCAGAGAACAATATCAAATTAATGTATTATGTAAATAGGAAAAATATAAAATCAAAGTAATTTAACACGAGATTTAACTTTAAAATATCTCTTCGAGTATAGTTCAAGATGACATTAATAAGGTCAGAAAATATATTTATTAGGGAGTTAAATCTTTCACTTCATCCACTAATCATCAATAGAAAACAAGTGTTTTATATTACATCTCACTAATTGCGAGAGTTTTTATCATCTTTTCAATCAGTGCAAAGAGGGCTCTGAATTTTGATAGGAAAGATGAATGCATATTTATGAAACATTATCGCTCGAAATTAGATCATTAAAAATCCGTTGTGAATTACCAATTAGGATTTATATAAACAAAATCTAAACTTATTTTTTATGAAACTTAAAGAAATTGATAACCTTCTTTTGTAATTTCATTCGAACCATACAGTTAGGTTAGTAGCATAGCATCAATTTGTACGGAGTTTCAACAATTGGTTATTAAAACTATATTTATATATCGACAAAGACTTCATTTAAAAATATAGCATTTAGTAACGTATGAAAATAAAACACCTAAGGATAGCCAACATAAGCCCCAATATGATAATCTTACTAAACATCCATTGACCTCATAAATACATACATAAACCCTTTACACAAACACACACACACACACACACACACACATATATATATATATATATATATATATATATATACATACACACACACACACACACACATATATATATATATATATATATATATATATATATATATATATATATATAAATATATATATATATATATATATATATATATATATATATATATATATATATATATATATATATATACATACACACACAATCACACACACACACACATATATATATATATATATATATGTATATATATATATATATATATATATATATATATATATATATATATATATATATATATATATACATGTGTAAGACTAGAGCGAAGGAGAGAGGAACAAGGCCTACAAATGTTTATATCATACACCTTGGAATATATGATGACTAGGGTTCCCAAAGTTATCGTCTTACTCGTATCAATTTTTATTTTGATATAGATACAGACAATATATATTTCAGAACAAACATATTAATCAAATAATTTAAAAATGAATTAATGATGAGGCATATGGAAGAGAAACTTCAAACCTTGATCCAAAAAATTACTAGATAATTTGTTTCAGAAAATGAGTTTGTAAACCACTCAAGGTGAGATGATTGGTTCCAAACATGATATGTCTGGTAGTTATTATTATTATTATTATTATTATTATTATTATTATTATTATTATTATTATTATTATAACTTGCTAGCTACAACCCTAATTGTAAAAGCAGTATTCTATAAGCCCAGGGGTTCCAACAGGGAAGATAGCTCAGTGAGGAAAGGAAACAAAGAAAAATGAAATATTTGAAGAGAAACATGATTAAAATGAATATCTCCTATATAAACTATAAAAACTTTAACAAAATAAGAGGAAGAGAAATAAGATAGAATAGTGTGCCCGAGTGTACCCTCAAGCAAGAGAACTCTAACCCAAGACAGTGGAAGACCATGGTACAGAGGCTATGGCACTATCCAAGATAAGAAAACAATGGTTTGATGTTGGAGTGTCCTTCTCTTAACAGAGTTGCTTACCATAGCTGAAGAGTCTATTCTACCCTTACAAGGAGAAAAGTGGCCACTGAACAATTACAGTGCAGTAAGAAGAATTGTTTGGTAATCTGCGTTGTCATGTGTATGAGGAGAGAAGAGGATGTGTAAGGAATACGCCAGACTATTCGGTGTATGTGTTAGGCAAATGGAGAATGAACCGTGACCAGAGAAAAGGATCTAATGTACTACTGTCTGGCCAGTAAAAGGACCCCATAACTCTCTAACGGTAGTATCTCAAGGGGTGGCTAGTGCCCTGGCCAACCTACTACCTAGTTGGCTTCATTAAATCTGGTACATTTCATGGGAAGCTAAGCAGACGCCAGTGTACCGGAATTAATGAAGGCAACTGTACAGATGTCTTCATTAATTCCTGCACACTTCACAGAAACGTAAGGAGATGTATGATATTGTA
>NC_090725.1:318544239-318549239 GCF_036898095.1 Palaemon carinicauda | reverse complement strand
GTTTTTTTTTCCAACTGGGGTTGTAGCTTAGCAAATAATAATAATAATAATAATAATAATAATAATAATAATAATAATGATAACAATAATAATAATAATAATAATAATAATAATAATAATAATAATAATAATAATATTGTATATCCTGCGCAGGTCTCTATGCTAGCACAGTTTAAACCGATGACCCAACAATTGCTTTAATGAATAGTGAAATTTATAACGAATTAATGTATTCTGAATTTTTCTGCTTTTGCGTTCGTACACTTCCCCGAAGGATTAATGCTTGCAAACCCCGGTTGATAGGGTTAAGCTTCATCGTGTTCGAATGCAAAATGCCTGAAAAACAACATATGAACCCGGTGAACAGGGGAATGGTGTTAACCCTTTTATGTTAAGGAATAAAAAAAAAGTTATTTCAAGTGTTTAACCTTTCATTTCTAAGAGGAAACCACGCTGGAATTAATACTAGTGATAGTGCTATCAACATTTCACTCACATTACAATAAAAATTCTTCATGCTGCTAATATAAATCTTTTAACAATATCAGATGATATTACCTTCACTTACAAGAAAAAAAAATAAACATGAAAAAAATATATAACAAAAGAGAAAAATGTTGTTGTGGCCGGGAGGTAGCGTCCTTGCCTGGTGATAGCCAGACTGGTGTTCGAACTCAAGCTCAAGCTTAAGGTCGTTAGTTCCTTTGGTCGCTGGGCTTTGGGGGAGCCTATTGGTCCATCTGCTGAGTCATCAGCAGCCATTGCCTGTCCCTCCTTAGTCCTAGCTTGCATGGAGAGTGGGCTTGGGCAATGATCATATATAATATGGTCAGTCTCTAGGGCATTGCCCTGTTTGATAGGGCAATGTCACTGTCCCTTGCTTCTGCCATTCATGAGAGGCCTTTAAAGCCTTTAAACATTTAAACAAGGGAGGTTAGGATATGGATAAAAATTCAAACTTGGCTAGCCTATTCATTGATCTGGAGTGGCAGTATATATGTAATAAGTGAAATAATTATTATTACATGTTTAAAACACATGACGTAATATGTCATTTTGGATGAAGATGCTAGCCGTGGGATTTGCTGTAGTCACTAAAATCATAAACAGGATGCACAATGCAGCCTCAGCAATGTAACATTTTTCTTAAACGTCAACACCAATGCATCAGTGTGTGAAAGTTTGTGACGTCACCGGATGCAGGTGTCTTCCGAAATTGTATTAAAATTGCTACATCAACTAAGCATACGATATCTGTGATATCGATAATTTAATCAGTTCATATCTATACTTCACCAGAATTTAGCCATCCGACCAAACCAGCTCCCTCCTATGATGGAGATGTTTAACTCTGTTGTTTTTAGACAATAAATACTTTTTAAAGCTAATAAGATGTACTTCGTTATCCAGCTTTACACATCTTAAACAACACATACTCAATGTGTGCTTATAAAAGTAGAACACTTATATATATCTCTATTGGTGATTAAAGTCTGATTAACCCTGGATAGGTACGCTCCTCGGACACCCCTTTAAGGGTATACTCGGACGCGAACGACCCCGACGCCAAAAAAAATTCTTGAAAAATCAGTTTTTGCAGTAACATCCTTTTTTCTTTTGCCAAAAAAAAACTTCAATGAATGCTTAAAACAACTGTAAAGATAAATACTACTCATCTGCAGAAAAACTATTTATTAAAAATATTTTAAAATATTAAGTAGAAAAAAAAAAGACCTGACATAAAAATTCATAAAAAAAAAGTTTATACATATGTACACAAATCCTTTTAGGAATTGATTCTTGAATGTTTAGGACACATCTTGATGTATTTTGGATGAAGTCAGACCCATGGAGGTGAAGATCTGAAATGAGAAAAAAAGAGTAACTTTTTTTGGCCAAAAAAATTTGTCCAAATTTCATGAATTTTTTTGGGTACCCAAATGAAATAGGAAGTGGCTAATTTTTTTAGGGAATAAACATATGTTATCCTAAAATAGAAATATGTAAAAAAATCTTCATTATTTTGTAAATTACATTTATATCAGGGGCCATATCTAAAGGTAATTTTTTGAGTACTTAGAAATTTCGTAAAAAAATACATATATTTAATATATAATATGATATTTATGCAGGTAAAAATATACCAAAATATCACAAATTCTATAGGGAACAAGAATATATATAGATAGGGCAGCTTACGCTTCGGATATGTCCACAAAATGGCCGCCAACCACACTGACTCAGACTCCCTAATCTGCCACTTGAAATGTAGGAAGGGTATGTCAATTTCAAGGTGTTATTTACTAATCTAATTATTATTGGATATGCATAAAAATTGTATGGTGGGTTGCTGGATAATTGTCGATTATTTTACGACTATAAAATTGAAATTCTGACCCAAAAATATTTTTTTGAAGGGAAATAAAATCGAAAAAAAAAGAAAATGTAAAACAATATAATATTTTAGCTAAAAAAATTTGATGATATTCAATAAAAAAAAAAGTAAACAAAATTTTCCGACAAATAAACATCTAGAGGAATCATTACTCTGTTATAGTTCCTTAGTACGTAGTAATTTTGAAAGAATTGGGAAAAAACGAAAAAATGGCAATCACCGGAAAATCGAACACATACCTATATATACGCCATATCTGGCTAAAAAAAAAGATAGGCATGGGTAGCCAGATCATCTAGAAACACTTTCCAACACTATAAAAATATAAGTTTTGCGACACTACTTGCCAATTCCTTACGGTAACATGACTAAGCGAAAAAAATGCAAAACAAATAAAAAGAGGCACTCGCGGAAAAATGGCTAACATTCTAATATACGGCATTTCAGAAAAAAAAATTCAGCCACGTGCTAGGCAAACCATCAAGGCACATTTTCCGACAAATAAACATCTAAATGAATCATTACTCTGTGATAGTTCCTTAGTACGTAGTAATTTTGAAAGAAATGGGAAAAAACGAAAAAATGGCAATCACAGGAAAATCGAACACATACCTATATATACGCCATATCTGGCTAAAAAAAAAAAAAAGATAGGCATGGGTAGCCAGATCATCTAGAAACACTTTCCAACACTATAAAATTATAAGTTTTGCGACACTACTTGCCAATTCCTTACGGTAACATGACTAAGCAAAAAAATGCAAAATAAATAAAAAGGGGCACTCGTGGAAAAATGGCCATTCTAATATACGGCATTTCAGAAAAAAAAAATTTCAGCCACGTGCTAGGCAAACCGTCAAGGCACATTTTCCGACAAATAAACATATAAATGAATCATTACTCTGTGATAGTTCCTTAGTACGTAGTAATTTTGAAAGAAATGGGAAAAAACGAAAAAATGGCAATCACAGGAAAATCGAACACATACTTATATATACGCCATATCTCGCTAAAAAAAAAAGTAGGCATGGGTAGCCAGATCATCTAGAAACACTTTCCAACACTATAAAAATATAAGTTTTGCGACACTACTTGCCAATTCCTTACGGTAACATGACTAAGCAAAAAAATGCAAAACAAATAAAAAGGGGCACTCGCGGAAAAATGCCCAACATTCTAATATACGGCATCTCAGATAAAAAAAAAGACATGCACGTGTTAGCCCAACCATCAAGGCACACTTTCTAACACATAAACATGAAAAAAAAATCAATAATATACGGCAATTCCTTACTACGTAGTAAATTTTTACAAATATTGAAAAAAAAACAGAAATTGGCAACCACAGTTAAATACCCAATATACCAATAACTACGTCGTATCTGACAAAAACAAAATCACGCATGGGTAGCCAGATCATCTAGACACACTTTCCAACACTAAAAAAGCAAAAGTTTTACGACACTATTTCGCAATATCTTACGGAAAAATGACTTGGCAAAAAAATGAAAAAAAAATGAAAAAGGGGTACTCGCGGTAAAATGCCCGACATTCTAATATACGGCATCTCAGATAAAAAAAAAGACATGCACGTGTTAGCCCAACCATCAAGGCACACTTTCTAACACATAAACATGAAAAAAAAATGAATAATATACGGCAATTCCTTACTACGTAGTAATTTTTACAAATATTGAAAAAAAAACAGAAATTGGTAACCGCAGTTAAATACCCAATATACCAATAACTACGTCGTATCTGACAAAAACAAAGTCATGCATGGGTAGCCAGATCATCTAGACACACTTTCCAACACTAAAAAAGCAAAAGTTTTACGACACTATTTCGCAATATCTTACGGAAAAATGACTTGGCAAAAAAATGAAAAAAAAATTAAAAAGGGGCACTCGCGGTAAAATGGTCCTCGTGGTGATGAACGACATTTTAACTAAAAAAAAAATCATGCACATGATAGCCAAACAATCCACCAAGACTTTCCACAACTGATAACCTATACAAGTTACACCATTCTACGACAATTTCATAATACGTAATAACTTTGATAATTATGCAAACTACCTTAGAAGGGTAAACTCGGTCGCGCTCGACCCCGACGCGTCTCAGAAATCGGGGAAGGAGTACAGCTACAGCAATGCACATCTGGACACTACTAGAGCGTGTAGGGGAGACACCTCCTGCAGGTCGATCACCCACAAATTCAGTCACGGGGGTGAGTCACGTGAGAAAAACCTGTTTTTTTTTTACGCTCGGGGTCGCGAACGACCCATCGTACCTATCCAGGGTTAAATTCTACCCAATGCAGAACATTTTTCTGTCCCCATATAACTAACAACACTGAGATTACCAAACAATTCTTTTTCGCTTAAGGGGTTAAATACCGTACTGTTGTTCAGTGACTGCAAGGGTAGAAGAGACTATTTAGCTATGGTTAGCAGTTCTTAGGAAAGGACTATCCAAAATCAAACCATTGTTCTCTAGTCTTGGGTAATGCTATAGCCTCTATACCAAGGTCTTCCACTGTCTTGGGGTGTAATTCTTTAGCTTGAATGTACACTCGGGCAAACTATTCTATCTTATTTCTCTT
>NC_090725.1:318516739-318541739 GCF_036898095.1 Palaemon carinicauda | reverse complement strand
TTCCAAACCCTAACAGATATCCATGGTACATATCCCACTAATAATTTTTGAGATTTTCTCATTGCTGTTCACTCATGCAAGTACTCCCAAGATCAAACAGATTTCCACCCGTGCATTTGGTATTCTTTGGTGATAATCCATCAAAGTGAACAGTAGAACCAATGTTGCTTAAAGGCCGATTCACACGACCCGTTTTCTTTCAGACAGGCTCGCCGTCGGTTAATCGGCGTCTAGGTTTCTTACGTGTATTCAAATGCAACTGTTCACACGACCCGTCAGGCAGACGGCGGCCCTCGGACGTCGCCCTTCCGAGGCGGCTCGGCTTTCTTCCCAAGAAACCCCGACCGGTTTGACGGACGTTAGCCACCCGTCCCAACCAGCGGGTGGATGATGTTTTGTGTGAACGAGGACCTGTATTGTACCCGTTCGTTTCGTGGCCTACAACCCCGACTTTTCCTCATAGTATAGAAATTAGTTAGTTTGTTGTTGACACCATGTATTAGAGGTTAATTGAACTTTTTCAAGGGTATGAGGAGATGTTTGACATGGCAAACAAGATGTATAGAAATAATTTGCGTAAATAAAAGATATGGAAAATGACTGGAGAGACATTAAATAAAACAGGTGAGTTTATCGCAATTTTAATATCCTTGGCATGGTGCATAAAGCATTATGAAGTTGCATAACTTATGTTATCAACACAGTTATCAACCAACATCTTATAGTGTCAAAATTATCGTAATTTACTTGGTCCTAACGTGACAGAGTCTAAGTAAACAATGAAAACCGGGCGCTGGTAAACGGATACGGAACGCCTCGTGTGAATGTACAACATTTCGACTGCGGTTAGCCACCACCCAGCCTGTCGGAAAGAAAACGGGTCGTGTGAATCGGCCTTAATTCAATTGACAGAAACATCAAAGGTGGTCGCCCTTTTAAAGAATGAAGAACTTGATGGACTTTATTTAAAGTCTGTGATTGGTCTGAAATTCGTTTGTGGTAACCTAACAATCTAAAATAACGGGAGATGAGGAACCGCATTTCTCGTTGTTTAAAAAAGAACTGGAGCTATATGGGGTAGTGGAGAGATTAAGTCATAACGATGAACTTAATCCTTATAACCAAACCATCTGAAACTAAGTTTTATATACGTATAAAGAATGGCTGCAAAAATATGGGGTTAATATTTTTGGGAAAGTTTTAATATAGGAGATTAAGACTACAAAGAGCAATTGGTAAATGAAACAAAAAATATATGCTAAAGAAAATATTCTTGGGGGACACCACTAAAAATGAGGCAAGTCAACCGAATGTTTTGTTATAAAAAAATATAAATATGGGTGGGTGGATTAGATAGGTCAAATACCAGAGTAAAAGGAAAAAGATAAAAATAATTTTAATCTTTCGGATCAAATATTGTCAGCTGCTACTTGGTTGGCTAATGCCTAAAAGTCATCAAGGAAAAGCTTCCGAAATAACGGTAAGTCAGGAAAGAACCGCACGGATAATCAACACGAATAGCACCGTTTAGAATGCTGCAGTAATATCCTGGCAGAATAGGTAACAGTAGAATATTTAATTTAAAATTTATTGTATCCGCCTTCTATTAGAACAGATATATTAGTGTAGACTAACGAGAAGAAAAGTAGTCAGATTATTGCACAAAAAACTTTATAAGGACTATTATTACAAGAAGGGAACAATTTTATGTTAAACATTATTGCTGCATCAGTAGCATTATCCTTTTATTCTATCTCCTTTCATTCTGGATTGGACACTTCAAATCGAAATATGGAAAAAAACCTAGTGCATAAAGCCTAGGCCTTTGGTTTAGAATGAAGTAAAGCAGAGGATGCGAAGTTGAATAATGTTAAAATTAAGGTAATCTGTTGGAAAAGTCTTTGATTTCCAGCAAATGATATGAACAGTATGCAATGGTACCATAGCCATTAAGTCACAGGCAGAACCAGAAACAAAGGATGTTTATATCTTCAATCAAACCATTTTCAACTAGAGCGGACACTCGGTAGAGTGCGTACGTTCACCTATATCATGTTGAATATCACAACATCGGTAATTGAATTATACATGCAAATCAGACAAATATTGGCCACAGTATGTCAAAAAGCGTCTTTGATCTTTTCGGAACCTTGGCAATGACCTTTTACCCAGTCAATCACAAAATCTAATGAAATTATCTTTCAATTATGGGCAATCATCCCACTCATGAGATTTGGTCAAATAGTTTTTGAGAAATGCGAATCACAAACACACAGACAGACATACGAACAAATACACGCCCATCAGAACATAAAAAAAAAAAGCAGTTGTACCATGAATAAAAGGCATTGGAGAGGGCGCATCAGACATCCGACCCATTTAGTGTTTCCCAACCTTTTTTAAATGATTACCCCAAAATTTTATTTCCAACTAATCAATTACCCCATTGAACATATACCCGGTGCTGCTCGGAGCGGGGGCCAGGGTAGAGCTGCCTGCCACCCGGACCAAATTATTGTACAGCAATGTTAAAATTTTTTAGTTTTCCTATAAAATAATTATTGCAGATTTTGTGTATAAATTATGGCAATGATTATGGGAATGTGAATAACTCAATTTCAGAACATCTTGATTACCCCAAAAATACGGGTCCATTACCCAACTGGGGTAATTTACCCCAGGGTTTGGAAACTCTGCCTTAATGTGTGGATAACGGTAGGGAAGCAGAAGTGGAATAACAATTAGGTAAAATGTAAATCGATATTTTAGTGCCATGATCAAAGGATCTTCTATGGAACCAGTCAACCACACGAAAAAGGTAAAACTAAAACCTTTCCTGGCGAATTTCCCTCAGGCCCTTAAATGAATAAATTTATCTCAAACCACACAGGAATAAGAGGGATAAGTTTAAAGGTCGCTCATGAATGCCAGAGGCAAGGGACAGTGACATTGCCCTATCAAGCAAGACAATGCCCTCGAGCCTGACCATATTATATATGATCAGTGCCCAAGCCTCCTCTCCATCCAAGCTAAGACCAAGGAGGGCAAGGGAATGGCTGCTGATGACTCTGCAGATAGACCTATAGGTTGGTGAGGTTGCAGCGACTAAAGAAACTACGAGTTCGGGGGGAACTCGAACCCCAGTCTGGCAATCACCAGGCAAGGACGCTACTACCAGGCCACCACAACGTTGAATTAAATATTATTAGATGTAAAGGCACGAGGCCAAAAATATGGTTGTGATAAATTACTCAGAAAAGTGAGGGACACATATATACGACAATTAATTTAGGTAGATGCAGCCTCAGGCTTCACTGGTTAATAATTGTAGGTTTCTGAAACACATATTACTCATCTCATATAATATAACTATTTTAATAACCATCTTTACTTTACATCCCTGAATTCTGAGTAAATCCCTTCCTTAAGACCTCTGTTTAGTGAATACATGCATCCTTTACATATATAGCTTCAATATCTCTTTAGAAACTAAATTTTCATTTATGCAAAAATCTTATTATTTATGGAAAAGGAAACTAAGACAAATGGGTGCCTGAATAATGTTTTACAGATTGATTTAGAGCACAACACTTACTAAATTTCATTATATAGAAACGTAATAAACAAGCAAAATGACCAGGTTTGTATTTAATTAATTCCATTATTATTTATCGCAAATATCATCTCAGTGGTTCTCTCCTCTTCAGGCTGAGCTCAACAATGTGAATGAGATTGAGCGCATCGTCAACCCAGCCGAACTGGAGAGCGTCAGCAGCCAGCTAACTCTAAGCGTAAAGCGGCACCATTTCAAGGGGTCGACTATGTCCATTAAGTGCGTGGGTCGCCTAGCTGACCTCTACCAGAGGTCATCCCAGGTCATCATTAGGGAGCCATCCAGCCAATGGTTTATAAATAGTGATCTCTACCATACGTCAGGTGAGCTAATAAAAGGTTTATGAATTAAGGAATTTTATAATAGAATTGGGTTTATATCGAGATCCTTAGAATATTTCAAATAGAGGGAGACAATCTTTATGTAAAAGTAGAAAACCTAAATTATAGTAAATAAAAATGCATCTGGTAAGCAAATGAGAATCTAAACATGATAAAATGAAAACGATGATTATTAGTAAAAATATAAAATATATCAATTAAAATCAATTTATTAATATGATATGCAGTAAATCATTGGTAAAAGCCACAGAAAGTAAAGAATTGGAGGGTGTGTCAAACAAGAACGGGCACTCGGTTGAGCGAATACCATCGCCTATATCATGTTGTATATTACAAGATCGGCAATGGAATTTTGCACTTTTTGGCACTAGTTTCATGCAGACATAGAAACAAATAAACGCACGACTATCAAAGTATATAACCTTCACAACGAACTTCTTTTTCAGTATTTATTCCCTTATTTCCTTTCCTCAATGGGCTATTTTTAATTGCTGAAGCCTTGGGATTATGGCATCCTACTTTTTCCCTAGGGTCATAGCTTAGCTAATAATAATAATAATAATAATAATAATAATAATAATAATAATAATAATAATAATAATAATAATAATAATAATAATATATAAATTGAATCTTTCACATATACAAACTATAAAATCCTAAAAGAATAAAGACGGAAAGAACGATGGGAAATCATGCACTGCCTAACAACAGGATGCAAACGATATGAGGTAAACACACCTAGCAACAAAAGATGTCTCTATGCACAGGAGTTTGCGGACTTCAATAAATGAATATATAACTTTAAATGGCGTTTACATTTAAACTCATTCATAACTAATAGTTACACGACTTATTTACCGTCAACGTTTGGCCATTCTGTAAACTTCCTATGCAATATGGATATGCTCTCCATGTTACTATGATAAATTGATTGTTTATGAATATGAAAATGGTGTCAAAACAAGATGGATTATCAACCTCGTATGACTTTACAAATAGGAATGTTAGTTTGCGGAATGTTTTGAGTAAATAAATATAAAAATCTTGTAGGAAAAATGTCGTGAACATATTTTAACTTTTATACAAATCTTCATTTGTTTAAGCACAAACGGATACACAAATTATATATATATATATATATGTATATATATATATATATATATATATATATATATATATATATATATATATGTGTATATATATAAACACATATATATACATATATATTTGTATATATATAAATATATATATATATATATATATATATATATATATATATATATATATATATATATATATATATGTGTGTGTGTGTGTGTGTGTGTGTGTGTGTGTATGTGTATGTGTGTATGTGAGTTTGATATGCTTTAAACTCACTTGGAAACATGATGCACAGATGTAAATAAACCACACAAAATAGGGAAAATATAGAAGGAATCCTGACTACCTTCGTATTCCTTCGTCAAAAGTTTAGGTCCATGCAGGTAGCTTGCTGTTTCTGACATATTGTTTTGTAGATATCCGTATGTATGTTTGTACTTTCTCTGTACCATAGATAGTATTCAAATCTCTCAATAATACGGTTCTCTAAAAGAAGTAAGACGAAACTAGGCAGAATTCATTCTTAATTTGCATTTTCCCTTTGTTTATTATTATTATTATTATTATTATTATTATTATTATTATTATACACACACACACACACACACACACATATATATTTATATATATATATATATATATATATATATATATATATATATTCATTTATGTATTCATATATCTATATATAAATGTATATATATATATATATATATATATATATATATATATATATACATTCATATATGTATACTGTATATATATATATATATATATATATATATATATATATATATATATATATATATATATATATAGATAGATAGATAGATATATGTAAACATACATACATATATATATATATATATATATATATATATATATATATATATATATATATATATATATATATATATAAACGGGTGTGTGTATATTTGTAGGTTGTTAAGTTTGATTGTGAAACTCTTGTTGTCTAAGTGCACTGATACAACAAATAATTAACATCCATCTTTTTCTTTTGCAGGTTGCGCGGCCTGCCATTCGTATAGGTTACTACAACCTCTACTTCTTCTACAGTTCCTCCTATGCTCCCAAATTAATTAGAAAAGCTGAACTTTTGTAAGAACTTCTTACAAACATCTCAACTTTCGGGACTCTCTTGGCTTCGTCTATGGTGGCCGCTCTTCGTACTCCTCTGCCCAACCCTTATCTTCAATTCCGTCTCCTATTTGAATTTTTTATATACTTTTTCATCTAAGGCCCCGATTTATATATATATATATATATATATATATGTATATATATACATATATATATATATATATATATATATATATATATATATATATATATGTATTTATATACAGTATATATATATGTATGTATATACAGTATATATACATATATATATATATATATATATATATATATATATATATATATATATATATATATATGAGTTTATATATATATACATACATATATATATATATATATATATATATATATATATATATATCCGCACTTACACGTATGAATTACAATTGTTTTTTCATATTATTATTATTATTATTATTATTATTATTATTATTATTATTATTATTATTATTATTATTATTATCATTATTATTTTTATTACATAATCCGATTTCTCAGTTCACTGATTTATCAGCTTGATATATATTCCTTAATATAATATTGTAAAAACACACTTACACGGTTTTCCACAACACATACTGTCCATCAAATCGTTGTTTAAATACTGACTGCTCATTCTCAATGAAAATTAAAACTTAAATTGTTAATTTTATGTTAATTTCATGATTATAACAGGCCTGGAACATTGCTAGTAAAAGCTTTTTTGAGAATCAACATTAAACATCTAGTTGGGATTAACTGTAAAAAACAAAAGAATGGATAAAATATTGCTCAAGACAATTCGCATCGATGTACAATTGCACTTCTGATTCCTCAAAGTTTCACAAACACGTAGTTTCAGTAGATACCCTTTGAATTAAAGAAACACACATGTGCGATGCATTCATGTCTAGTCATAAGATACTCCTCATGATATATAATGCCATAACTCTAACTGTCTATCCAATGACTCTAAAACTTTACATTCCCAAAAAGGTTACTAAAGTGGACATTGATTTTGTAAAGCCTTTTGCCTCTTTACCATTGGAATTTAGGTCATTTTGCTTTCCAGTGTATATCTATCCGCCTATCTGTCTATGTACCATCTACTGTAAGTATATATCCACACGTGCAATTTTGCAAGTTATTTCACCATAATATCCTTTAAATCTTAATACATGGCACGTATTCCAATACTAAGATTAAGCTGACCAAAGGAAAACGTTCAGAGAATTAGAAAGCGAGATTATGTGAAGGTCGATATGAAGAGAGCGGGTTTGGTGGAAGAGGATGCCTTTGATAGAAGGTATTGGAGATGATGCAACCAGCAACCGACTCCTTAATTTAGTGATAACAGTGGAAAAGAAAAAGGCAAAAATATTTTTAAAAAATGCAAAAACATACAGTAATTTGAGCAATCATTGAAAACCCCATACAGAACAGAACAGAATCTCTTGATCATAAAAAAAAGAACAGTAATGCAATGGCAGTTTTCTTAATCATATGATATAGGAATTAAGTATTCTTACAAATAAAGGTATTGGCTCTATAGTTGTACCGAAAATCGTTTGGAATGAAATCCCACACAGAACCACACAATTCAAATTATAGCAATCTCTTACGATGACTACAAATGTAACATTATTATGATTCATAGGGTTGTATGATAGGGAAGTCTGGGAAATGTAATAGATGGATTAGGTTTGAAAGTGGAATATAAGTTCTTGGAAGTTCGTCTGTGAAGTTTTTATGAGTGATAGATTAATAAGCTTCAAAATCTCTGTAGAACATTTTTATACACGATAAATTGTTTTCATTAAGTTTCAGAGAGAATATACGGAAATTACAAAATCTACGTTCTATAAATGAATAAAACCCTATTAGATGCATACCCACTTGAAAACTACTCAAATTTATTGGATTTCCGATCAACAAAAGGTCTCTTATATATGCTTAGATTTTCAGTGACATTCCTTGGCCTTCATATTTTAAAAACTTCTCTTTTTATGTTCGAGGGAGTTGTGATACTGTTTGAGACAAATACATTTAGAACTTACGAAAAAGCCCTTCCATGCATATCAGAATCCAAAACAAATCAGCTTAAGGATATTGCAAGATATAAAATCTAATCACTATTTAAAGACTTTCAATTACTTATCATTGGTTCTGTTCATGTCTAGAATTATACAATTGGATGCTCTAAGCATGCGTTCGCCTTTGACCGACAGTGATATTTATTCCAGCATTTGGTAACACTTCCTTTATAGGCTCATTAGTGAAATCGCAGCCTTAACATAGACTATAGAACGTACTTAGAAAATCCTGAATATGGTTATAACTAACCTTGGAGCCTTAGTTTCCGTTGACTAAAATGACACAGTGGAACTTATAAATCTCAAACTGAAACTGAGTATATTACAGCCTATATTAATATCATGATGCAATCTGAAACATCTGAAGTGTATGCAAACAAGAAATGAGCAATTTATTTGCTGAAGTAGCCATTACATCCTCCAAAAATGGAAATTGCTCAACCTTGACTCATAAGTTATATCAGAATGATTAACCAATAGTTTCATACTTTTAGAATATAAAACTAATTCCTTATACTTTAAAGTATGGACGACATACAGACTTCAACTAAATAAAAAAAAATCAAATTGTGTATTATAATCAAATTTCTTAGCGTTGACTCATAACTGACATCAGAATGACTGGCCATAAGTTTCATACTTTTTTTAATTTGGAATGAATTCCTTAAATTTCAAAGTGTGAAATTTGTGTTTCATAGTGAATTTTCTGTGTTGCCTCATAGCTGATATCAGAATGACTGACCATAAGTTTCATAGTTTTCAAATTTGAAATTAATTCCTTTTACCTTAAAGAGAAAGATTTGCAAATTTGATTGAGGAGAAAACTAAAAAGAATGGATTTTTTATAGAAGTTTTTCGCAAATGCTACGGATGAGATAGAAAGCTAGATATGTCCCCTACTCAACTAGCTGCTTTCTATGGCACTAAATATTTGTATCATATATATATATATATATATATATATATATATATATATATATATATATATATATACATATATATATATATATATATATATATATATATATATATATATATATATATATATATATATATATATATACAAACACACACCATTTGAATGGAGGAATTCGAAACAAGATTTCGTAAACACATTATATCTTTTCATTATATTTTACCAACGCAAATGTTGACAACTCATTTCATACCTTGAAATGTACCCTATTAAATTATAGTATCTTTTCATATTCAGGATATTCATAAGCTTTACGTTTATATAATTATGATTATAGAATGTTTATTTTGATAAAATATAAAAAAGATGTTATCAAATCTAGTGTATAATCATTCGGTGCCTTAGTTTGGGATAATCTAAGCTGAGAAATGAGGAAAAATATATTTAAAAAATAAATGCAGCAATTAACTTATCTCCTGCCAATAAGATGAATATGTATTGAAATGTCCTGCTGTATAATGACAGGAATAAATGCCAGTAATATAAACCGGTGGAAACTTAATTACTACACCTGGTTTCTGACATGAATTAAATTAAACTTTATTCGGAAGGAAATTTACATAACCTGATGGGGCTATCAACACTGCAAACCTTTCCCAGACTGAATAATGCAATATATGCACGACGTTCTTAGAATTGCAAATGATCAGTTAGTCTGTGATTATGACTTTATCTATATCGGAAATGGGCGAGACTGGAAAGTATGTAGATGTGTTGGGGTATTATAACTCTTCATACAGCTGATACCAGTTTCTATTTTTAAATTAACAAGAGGATTATACATGTTAGGATATAATTCAGAGTGAATAAATTAATTTTTTATACATGTACCAGATTTTAAATACTAAATTAACAAGGGGATTAGGCGTTTTAGGATGTAATTCAAAGTGAATAAAGAAACTCTTTATACAATAGGTACGTATTTTTAATTACTGAATTAAAGAGGGCATTAGACGTGTTAGGATATAATTCAAAGTGTATATATAAAATCTTTATAAAACAGATAAAATAACTGTTATCACTAAATTAACAAGTGGATAGCGTTTAAGGATATAATTGAAAGTGAATAAATAAACTCTTTATAGAACAGTTATGAATTTTGAATCACTAAATTAAAAAGTAGAAAAAACCTTCTCTCCATTTATATAGTGAAAATGAAAAATAAAAAGGCTTTCCATTTATCAAATTCTCTGATCTTTACAAAAAAAAAGCATATCTTGTGGGCCATCCTTTGAATATTTAAAAAACTTGTATAAAGTAATTTTTTATATCATAATCGATGCGTATGTTTATAATTCAGCAATTCGTAATGGATGTTTACGCCAAAATTAAGAAAAAAAAATATACCAAAAAAATCTGAAAATAAAATAATATTATAAAAAGAAACTGATACATGACAGAAAACAATACTATTAACCTTTCATGTCAAAATTTTCCTTTCACTACCCTTTATTGATTTCACGTTGTTGTTGTTATTATTATTGTTATTATTATTATCATTATTATTATTATTATTATTATTATTATTATTATTATTATTATTATTATTATTATTATTATTATTATCATCATCATTATTATTACACCAGTTATTTTGTGATGAGATAGAAACTTATATTCATTTACAAACGTCTTCAAGAAATCTCTCTTGATGAAAAAAGACTGCGATCTCAACTGGCCTTTGAAACCCATTCCTTGCTAAACATTAAGTATAATAACACACATCTGAGGAGCTGCTCAATCACATAGATTTTATCTCATAAACATCAAAAGGTGGTTTGGTACTCAAGGAGTCTCGCTTGCATTTTATGTGCGCCTTTCTATGTTTCTATAGATGCAGTGTGTTTACGCATGAGTGAATGCATACACGAACGTACGTGCGGGTGTAAACCTTATAAATGATGTGTGTTCATGTTTAAGTACGGGTGTGAGCGCATACATGGTTATATATCACATATTTGTATATATTTATATATACACACATTTTTTGTTTATACACATATGCATATGCACGTGCACACATTGTATTGCTATTTTTAAGTTGATTATTGTTTACATAATATATAATCATGGTCTGACCTCTTCTGAGACATGTTTCTCTTCCTTTTCACCACAAGAGAAATAACTGGGCCATATTTTGAAATGTAATTTTTGATGGTAAATTCAAAAGAATCAAGAACATGGCTTGTTATCTCCACCAACGAAGCTGGCAGGAGGTTATGTTTTTGGTTGTTTATGTTTGTTTGTGTGTGAACAATTTTGCTAATCGAGTAGGGAAACTTTCAGGGATTGATTTTCATATTGAGACGTGGAAGTGACTGAATTTTGAAAGTCCTAGGTCAAAGATCGTGCTCAAGGTAAAAAAATAAGCTTCCGCATAAAAATTAAAAACATTATAATAATACGAGTCATTTAACATTTCTAGGAAGAACACAAACATCCCTTCAATGAATGGCATTCAAAATATGACCCTGCTATTCTTGACCCACTTAATTTACTCATGGGGAGTCAAAAACAAAGCCGAGTGACTTATAATGAAAACATAAATAAATTAAAATAAACCAAAAAATGTAAATAGTGAAGAGAAAATTTATCTACCAATGAATTCACCGCAGATATTTTCTTTGTATTAGATGTCGCTTGATAAATGTGCAAATAATAATGATAAAAATGTAAAAAAATATATATATATATATATATTCATATTATTATTGATGTTTCAAAGGATTTTTTTAGAGAAATGAAGCTTAGAAAGCTTGGAAATGTGGCTTATAAGCTTGAAAATATGATACACACATAAATGCCTGTAAACACACACTGGATGACTCAAAATACACCATGACCTGTATCACAAGAAATACCATTGATTTTTATTGTACTATTGAATTCTTCATTCCCCCTCTCAGACTTATGGATCTCTCTCTCTCTCTCTCTCTCTCTCTCTCTCTCTCTCTCTCTCTCTCTCTCTCTCTATATATATATATATATATATATCCTCTCTCTCTCTCTCTCTCTCTCTCTCTCTCTCTCTCTCTCTCTCTCTCTCTCTCTCTCTCATATATATCTTAACACACACCGTAAAAATTATTACACTTCCCAACAGTGATATTTTCATCATGACCGAATAACGGCGCTAACTCAAATATCATAGATTCATATATGTATAAATATTACTTACCACAGAGCGTTTTGTACAGAGATTAATATCTTTGTATCATCCCACCTGGAGGTCTGTGGCCATCATGTAGAGTTTATAATAAACTGTGCAATAGGAATGAATAAAGGTTTTCTTTGTAAAGAATTTCTTTCTTTTAAATAATAAAGAATCCTGTGTTAAGATTTCCCAAGTTTATGAAATTTAGTGAAATGATTAAGAGTCAACTTTCCTCGGGTTTGGTAATCATTCCTCTTCAGTTGTACAGTAACCATATTCAGGTGAATACCCCTGACACTGAGGCAGTTGTTGACAGAATGGCCCACTCAAGCACCTTAGGAAATAGATATCTGTTTGAGGCTTGGGGTGAGGATGGCAAGTTAACTTTTGCCTAGATTCTTAGGCACGATGTGTTGTACAATACTAACGGTATTTTTAGAGTTATTGAAGAGGCAGGTCCTTTGAAGGCTATGGCAGTTTCATCTTTGGCAAAATTCTTGGGCAGGATGTGTTGAAGAATACTAGCGGTATTTTTAGTTATTGAAGATGCATGTCCTCTGAAAGCTTTGGCAGGTTCATCCTTGTCAAGTTTCTTGGGCAGCACGTGTTGTACAATGCTAGCGGTATTTTTAGTTATTGAAGAAGCAAAGTTTCTGAAAGCTTTGGCAGGTTCATCCTAGCCAAGATTCTTGGGCAGGATGGATTGAACAATGCTAGTGGTATTTTTAGAGTTATTGAAGAAGCAGGGTTTCTGAAAGCTTTAGCAGGTTCATCCTTGCCAAGATTCTTGGGCAGGATGTGTCCTATTATGCTAGGAGTATTTTCAAATTTATTTCCGAAGCAGGTCTTCTCACAGCTATTTAGATTTTAAAAGGACATCTTTTTTCTTTTGGTTTTAAAATATATTTACTTTTATTTTTCAATAACAAATAATATCTGCGCTAATGACCTCAGATGACTGGATGACAGGATACACCAAATCAATCGATCACATGCCCATGATATACAAGTGCTGTACTGCAATATACTTATATTAAATACTCATAAATATCTATAAAAAGTCATTTTTAAAAACATTCATCCAAAAGTATACACATTCATTTTTGAATGGATATTATTTTTGCAGAATATTTGCATTTCTCAAACATTGTCTCTGTTGAGAGTAGGAAATGAAAGGTCATTTAGGAGAACTCTCTATTGAATGAGACTCCACTACAATAAATGAAAATTGATATATATATATATATATATATATATATATATATATATATATATATATATATTCACACACACACACACACACACACACACATATATATATATATATATATATATATATATATATATATATATATATATATATATATATATATATAATTTTCACATCATTATCTGCTTCAAATATCTTAATGGAGGCCAACAATATCCCCCCCAACACGCTGTGCCATTCATCACTAAGATTGACAGGGATTTTTCTAGACCTGGTTCATTATTGAGTAAATCACCATTACAGGCATACCAACTGAGCCTCCAACCTGGATACGTAACAACTCTCATTAGTTAATATAACTGCATTTAGGTCATATAATTATATTTAACCTTTCTGATAAATATATCTTTTTTGCAATCGTAAGATCATTAACCAGATGATAATCTGATCATCTCAGATCACGCCAATAGTGCTAATTTTATTCATTAGCTGAAAATAAGGCTTCCTTTTGAAAGATAAATCTTTAAAAGGATGGTTATCTGATTACATGTTGGTAGCTCTCTTCCTATGTAAATATAATGGAAAATTTCGTAATGACTTGGACAAAATCCTTAAGTTAATAGCTAGCAAAAAATAAAAATTTCTTTTGGAAGTTTTATTTATTTCTTACTTCAACCAACACTATTTTTTTACGGTATTCACATCCACAAATGAAGTACAATTTATTTTTCATACTTTATTCACGGCCATAAAAGAAGAATACCCATTTCCTTGTTGTATTTTCTTCCATAAATCAAAGCCAATTATATTCTATACTGTATTCCCAGCCATAAATGAAGGGCAATTATATTCATACTATATTCACGGTCATAAAAGAGGAATTCCCATTTTTTTACTGTATTTACATCCATAAATAAAAGCCAATTATATTCCATACTGTATTCCCAGCCATAAATGAAGGACAATTTTTTTTATACTATATTCACGGTCATATAAGAAGAATTCCCATTTTTTTTACTGTATTTACATCCATAAATAAAAGCCAATTATATTTCATACTGTATTCCCAGCCATAAATGAAAGAAAATTATTTTGATACTATATTCACGGTCATAAAGAAAGTATATACTTTTTCTTACTGTATTTACAGCCATAAAGGAAAGACAATTATATTTCATACTGTACTCACTGCCATAAATGGAGGAGGCCTATCTTTTTACTGAATTTAAAATCATAATAAAGGATGGTTGTTTCTTTAATGTATTTACACCCACAAATAAAGGTTTTATACTTAAGTTTTCTAGATTCAACCCAAGAAATAAGAAATAAATCTTTTCCAATTGTATTCACAACTAAAGATAAAAGATATCGATTTCCTAATACAGCCTGCAATACTACATATAACAACTTGTAGATTTTTCGTTTTAACAATCGGCTTCTTAACTATGGAAAATAGCCATCTTTCCTTCAACTTCAAATATACGTCGGTAATTAGTATTCTGTTTTTACATTTATGGTACAGTCAGACCCTCTAGCATTTTAAACTGTTCAGTGGTCATCCTCAAATATTCTTGTTTAAGGACTAGGCTGTCTCAGTCACAGCAACTTCTCTATTTTAGTGAGAGCATATAACTCTATTTATTAAAGTGAGCTTTTGCAACACTCGCACTTAATTCTGACAGTTTGAATTAGAACTACACTGGAATCAAATTATTCTTCATGAATTAAATCTAATCGAATCACTTGGTGTAAACGCAGCCCCAGTGAACTTCATTTACAAATGGGTATTTGTGAAAAAGGGGTCCTGTGTGCTTTTCTTCGGTTCAAAAAGGTGGCTTGATAAAGAGACAACTGAACAGTTAGGTTTTTTTTTCTTTTTTTTAAAGAGTGACCAGATTTGTGTGAGACAAACTCTTGTATTTTAGATTAAATTGCTGACCTACAGGCTGATAAGAAAAGTGACAGGCTGACATAAAAAGTGACTGGTTTACCAATCAATTAATTGTCAGTAATAAAATAATTTTGGGGAATCTGACAAGACCTTACTTGTTTCGCCAATACAATACTCTCAGAAATGATCGGCAATTTGTCGTTTTTTCGTCGTTTTTAATTCTAGAAAATGAAGGGCAAGGGAGTAATAACTATAAAGAGTATTATTATTACTGCAAGGTAAACTATACCCCTAGTTGGAAAAGGAAGATGTTATAGGCCCAAGGGCTGCAAAAAAGAAAAATAGCCCAAATTATATTAGCAGTAATCTAAAGGATTTTTGGAGTTACAACCATCATATATGAACGGAGATCAGTTTTAAATATTATCTATCTTGACCTTTTGCAAGTTTAAAAAGGAATAATCTATGTATCATTGAAAGGCAATTACTGAAACCCTTGCTCGGTATAAATACTACAAAGTATTCTAGAAGTTTTATTCCAGCTGTGACCAAGTTGTGGAATGATCTTCCTAATCAGGTAGTTATGCCAGTAGAACTTCAAAAGTTCAAACTTGCAGCAAATGTTTTCATGTTGAACAGGCTATCATAAGTCTTTTTATAGTTTATATATGGCATATCTGTTTTGATGTGGCTGTTTTTAAAATATTTTATTGTTATGTTTTTCACATATCGTTTTTTTCATTTCCTTATTTCCTTTCCTCACTTGGCTATTTTTTCTTGTTGGAGCCCTTGGGGCATATAGCATCTTGCATTTACCACTAGAGTTGTAGCTTAGCTAATAATAATAATAATAATAATAATAATAATAATAATAATAATAATAATAATAATAATAATAATAATAATAATAATATAGCTCTTACTTTAATGGCAAATGTTTTTATTGCAAAGAATGAAAATATTTAATTCATGCTATATTTAACTAATCATTTTAAAATTATATTTACGTAATTCTTTGATTTTTAAATATTTCAATAGATTATTGAAAATTTTCTTTAGATAACACCACTGTTGGCACCCTAACATGAAAAAATAGAATAGTACCATGGCCTCTGTACCATGGTCTTCCACTGTCTTGGGTTAGAGTTCTCTTGCTTGAGGGTACACTCGGGCACACTTTTCTATCTAATTTCTCTTCCTCTTGCTTTGTTAGAATTTTTATAGTTTACATAGGATATATTTATCTTAATGTTGTTACCGTTCATAAAATATTTTGTTTTTTCTCGTTTCCTTTCCTCACTGGGCTGCTGTCCCTGTTGGGTCCCATTGGCTTATAGCAGCCTGCTTTTCAAACTAGGGTTGTAGCTTCGCTAATAATAATAATAATAATAATAATAATAATAATAATAATAATAATAATAATAATAATAATACGAAAGATATATTACTAAGGATATTTTCTGCTGTGAATTATGGAAATTTTGGAAGGTAGCTTATCATAACTTTGCATTAAAAATTTATATCTCTTGCAACCCAATATTTTCATTTTATATTTCTAAGGTCTAGTGAAAATTTCTTATTTGAGCACGTCATGGTCCTGGTCTTTACCTAGCCAGATAAGAGAATGTTCATATTTTGAAAGGTAGCTTAGCATAACTTTGCATTAAGAATTTATATCTGTCAAAAACTAATATTTAAATTTCATATTTCTATGGTCTAGTGAAAATTTCTTATTTGAGCAAGTCATCGTCATGTTCATATTTTGAAAGGCAGCTTAGCAAAACTTTGCATTAAAAGTTTATATCTCTCAAAAACCTATATTTTCATTTTATATTTTTATGGTCTAGTGAAAATTTTTTGTTTGAACAAGTCATCATTATAGTCTTTAACTAGCCAGATAAGTGAATGTTCATATTTTGGAAAGTAGATAATACTAATTTTGCATTAAGAATCGATATCTGTCAATGGAAAATATTTCCATTCAATATTTCCAGGGTCTAATGGAGCTGTGCTTTGGAAGAAGTCATCGCTATAGTCTTTAACTAGTGAGATGACAGAATATTAATGGAACGACTCAGATGTCCTGCATTTTCTCTTCTGTATCTACAAAGGAGAAAACGTCAATCAAGAACTTTTTTTTTTTTTTTTTTTTTTTGCGCGTGGAGACAAGCACAAATCTCATTAATATTTTTAATATATTATTTACAATGATAAAATAATGTATTCTCGCTCATCAAGAATAACACCTTTTTGAGCACTATGTCAATGATGTTCGCTGCGGGAGGCTGAAAATGATGAAAAGAATTTGTTACTCATTCTCTTTCAATGCGTGTCTTTCACGGGCTCTCTCTCTCTCTCTCTCTCTCTCTCTCTCTCTCTCTCTCTCTCTCTCTCTCTCTCTCTCTCTCTCTTTCTCTCTCTCTCAAATTCTTTAGAAAAATGTCCCCTGGAAGGATAATCATGATCCATGAACCGAATAAATAGGAATTTATGGAAAATTTAAGCAAACAACTAAGAAAATATTCAGCAAGTTATTCCTAAAAGAAAAAAATATATTGTGTAAAGTCTTTTGGAATTTCATTAATACTGGTAATATCTTCCTAATTTCCATCTATTTCTATGGCATTTTTGGCTGCTTTCCTGGGCTTAATGCTTAATATCAAGTGTTATTAAAATTCTAGTTTAATTTCGCGTTCAGTCGTTAACCAAATACAATTTAGAATTACATCGTTTTTTTTTATATTATTGCTACCTTTAGTATTTCCCTTTACAGTCCAGTTGATCAAGTATTGAATAAGCAATTCATTAGTGATACCAAACCATCTATCAATTTAGAATTAACTCGAATTAATTGGGTGTACTTATATTACAATCTATAGTGATTTAGAGAGCCCCATTTTCATACCTAGTCTGTAACCACAATAATCTGCTCCATTCTATGGTTGAGAATGAAGTACTTAATCGTAATCATCAAAAGCCTTTTAATTTACGGAAGGGAACTGGTTGCCTGTACGGTTGAAGAGACTTAATCAACTGATAAGAAAACACTGAAATTTTTAGATTTTCAATTTCACACCTTTCAAGCAACTGGCGGATGCCCTTTCAAGTTTGGCATTCAAAGTTCAGAAACTGTGGCTTACTTCTTGTTATTTAAATAGCAATACCTCTTGCTCCGACTTTAGAATCAAAGTCAGCTATAGAAAATGTCTAGTTTCGAAGCTTGTTTCATATTCATTTGGGTTTCAGTCGAAGGGCCTGTAGTTTGTAAAACTGTGGATGGATTAACTTTTAAATTAGACCTGCTCTTTTGAGGAAATAATAACCACATCATTTGAATTGTATATATGTCCTAATCCTTGTAGGAAAAATACGTAAAAGTATGTGTTTTATACAGTGAGAGTAATGACCTTTTTCAGAGTACTATGACTCATAAATTGTTTTGCACGATTACTGACCTCTGTTGTAGGTGACGTGAGTTAAGTCTGATAGGTGATGTATTGTATGCCTATTGGTGAGAGTATATTTCCACAAAATCTAACAATTCAGCATATTGACAGAGCAACTGCATTTATTTGCTCGAGGGCTAAGCAGCAGTACTCGAGCGATCATAAGAACAAGTAGGTACTCCTCTGAAGAGTATTGGGCTGCGTAAATTTTATTTCGAATCTTTTTATAATAAAGTGAAAAAAACCCATGTTTCGATGTCTCATTATCCATTGACATGGGAAATATATGCATCAAACAATACGCAATATATATTACAATAGAGATAACGCTCACTCTTTTGCAACTCTCTCCTACCGTCGCCTACATCACCTTCTGTCAACAGGTATTTTGCGAAAGTTTTAATGCCCTTTTTTCTACCATTTTTGTATTTTTACACGTCCTCCAATTTTGTTTGTGTACCAAAGGGGACTCCTTCAACTTGTATTTTAAGATATTTTTTTTCTACATTTTTTTTCCTCGTTCTCTAATTTCGTTTGTGCACCAAAAGGGACTCCTTTAACCTGTATCTTAAGATATTTTTTCCACGCCCTCCAATTTTGTCAATGTACCAAAGGGGACTCCTTCAACCTGTATTTTTAGATATATTTTTTTATACATTTTTTTTCCAAGTCCTCCAATTTTGCTTTTGCACAACATGGGATTCATTCAACCTGTGTTATAAAATATTGTTTTTCCTACCATTTTTATTTGTTTCCACGTCCTCCAATTTTTTTTTGTGTACCAAAGGGGACTCCTTCAACCTGCATTTTAGGATATTTTTTCTACATTTTTTTTTTCACGTTCTCCAATTTGGCTTGAGCACTATAGAGGAGTCCTTCAACCTGTATTATAATTTTTTTCTACCATTTGTGTATTTTTCCACGTATCACAAGGGACTCCTTCAACCTTTATTTTAAGCTAATGTATTCGGGGGCGAGTTGGTTGTGGTAGGGTAGTGTCAAGGTCTATACATTCCTTAGGACCATAAAGGGAACAGAGTAACACAGTTAATAGACAATAACCCTTCTTTTGAAACATTCATCATCGACAAATAGACAGAAACTATTATTCTGGTTAGTTTCGTTAGATGTCTTCCTCTAAACAATGGATTGAGAAAGCTTCAAATTGGATTGGACCTATAAATTCTAGTCATATATTCAAGTCCTGGGGTCTGGTTGCCATTTAGTGGCCAGGTGCAAAGAAGGGGAAACCTCACGAATGCACTATGAAGTAAAAGTTGAAAGTGGTTGGAGAGGAATGATGGAAGAAAGGAAGTGGTAATGAAAGTGAAGTAAAAGGCTAAAACTGAGTGGAACTAGTGGCTGAGAGATGCTGTGATGATCCTAAAGTATTACAAAGAGTACACCGCACAGGACACACTGACGACACAGCCACCTTACGGAGTAGGAAATATTTCATCATCATCATCACCTCCTACGTATATTGACACAAAGGGCCTTGATTAGATTTCACCAGTTATCCCTATCTTGAGCTTAAATCAATACTTTTCCATTCAGCATCCCCACTTCACGCTTCATAGTCCTCAGCCATGCAGGCCTTTTGATGCTCAGTTAAACGTTAAGTAAATTCTTCTTCTTCTTTAGATTGCCCGGAGCTTCTCTCCGGACAGGGGCTTTTTGACGGTGTGTGTAGCCCCTAGGTGGTTTCCCTGGCGGGTAGGTGTGGTGGTTGCAGATCAACAGGACCTGGGAGGGTAGGTGTGGTGGTTGCAGATCAACAGGGCCTGGGAGTATATATTTTTTTTTCCTAGTTAGGGTCGAGAAGAGAGGTTTTATAGTGGTAGGGGAAAGGCTGTATAGCAGAGAGTCCCAGTGGGTAGGAGAGTCTGGGAGAGGAAAGGAGGATTTCCAGTGGGAGAAGAAAGAAGCAGTTTTAAGTGTAAGTACTTATTGCTGCTTGCAAAGGTCAATTTAGATTTCGCAACATGTTGCGAGCTTGCTCAGCCCAAGGGCCAGCACTGATTAAGCCCCTGGCAGTCGAGGGGCGGTGTCAAAGGACTTTACTTATAGAAATTCCTGCTATAGGCAGGCAGGGTCAAGAGACTAAGTGTTTGGGCCTGTTTAGGGCCAAAGGGATGAGATTAAGCTCAAGGGTGAAAGGTTAAACAGTTTAGTCCCAGTAAGTTAGAGAGACTGGGAGAGGAGGGAAGGGTTCTCAGTGGGAGGGAAAAGAAGCAGTTTTAAGCATAAGTACTTATTACTGCTTGCCTGGTGTCACTGGGTATGCCTCTGGCATGCCAGGGACAGCGTCAAAAAGATTTTTCTTATATGGATGCCTGCTTTAAGCAGGCAGGGTCAAGAGACCCAGTGTTTAGGTCCTGTTGAGGGCCAAAGAGTTGAGATGAAGTTTTAAGGGTAAAAGGTTATATAGCTTGGTCCCAGTGAGTTAGAGGGGCTGGGAGAGGAGTGGAGTGATTTGCGTTAGAGGGCAAAAAAGCCTTAACCAAGAAGAAGAGGACTAACGGTGGTTGAGAGTTGATCTCTGCATAGGCTGGGAGAGACTGTCTTCTTACCTAGGTGGAGGGCAAGATCGCAGAAAACCTGCAAGCGTCTTTATGTTTTTGAGAATGTGGGCAGTCACCTGTTCTGCAGTATGCGGCACTCCTTGGCCGAGGTTTTGTCTTAGATTTGTGGTTTTTGGGCAGTGGTAGAGGTAATGCTTTAGTGGGAGTGCCGAAACAGCTTCGCAGTACTTGCATTGCCTACCCTCAGGGTTGATGATTTCCCATGAGCAGGGGTACCCTAACCTTAGTCTGTGGTAGATTACAGCTAGTTTGCGGGGCGTGTTCTTTGGTAGATCATGTGGTGCCAGGTTGGTAGTGTTGATATACCATTTTGCTGATTTTGACGAGGCAAATAGGGCTTATCTGAGGGAGCTATGTAGTTGTGTTTGACAGTAAGCATTCATTGCTGATTTGAACTGTTCATGCGATGGGTTGAGGGTTATGCTGATAGTGGTGACTTGGAGGGCCTGCTTTGCTAATCGATAGGCTTCTTCATTACCGAGCATACCTATATGACTGGGGATCCAATTTAGTGTGACCTGTTGGTTCTGGAGAGCATGTGTGAGCTATCTGTCTGATGGAGGAGATGATGAGTGTGTTTTCTCGGATATCTTGGCTCCTGATTGCTGCTACTTGGAGTATGCAAAGAACATACCAACACTATTTTCATCTACCCCTCATCATGATCTAGTCCACATATGGCAATAGAACAATCTCTGTTATACTTTTATTTCTATAAGAGAAATATATAGATAAAAAAGAAGCAAAAATATCCTTTTCTTCATACGATCATTAAGATAAAAATCCCTTACCAGATTCAAAATTTAGTGTTTAAGACCTTTTTTTTCTTATATATACACACATATATATATATATATATATATATATATATATATATATATACATATATATATATATATATATATATACATATATATATATGTATATATATATGTATATATATATATATATATATATATATATATATATATATATATATATATATATTTCTTTTTTTATCCTACCCTTTTGTAGTATGGTTCTCCTGTCTGTTCATCAGCTTCTGACTCGGATAATTTGTTGGACAAAAACTTACAGTCTATTAAATTTCTTATTCCTGATTTGGATATTAATCGATGGTGCCGTTGTTCAGCTAGTTCTTTATGCATGCTGCATAATATTTATAATGATTTATACCATACTTTACATTCACATCTGCCCAGACTGTGCCATCCAGTATGCAGTACTAGGTATTCAGTTAATTCTAATCGTCTTATTTTCTCCATTCTAAAGCACAACAATACCCAGTATTCTATCAGTTTTATTCCAACTGTGAGCAGATTTTGGAATGATCTTCCCAGTCAAGCAGTCGGGTTGGTAGAATTTCTGAATATAAAACTTGCAACAAATGCAAGTAACTTTAGACGAAAATTAAGATAGTCACGCTATTTACATCTAAAGAATGCAGATATTACTTGAAAGAAATTGTCATAGAATTTGGACAGCAATAAAAGAAATGATGATATAAAGTGGAGGCTTGAATAAAAGGGGGAAACAAAAAGAGTTTCAAGAGTTAAACTCAGATCGAGAACCTTCTTGTTCGTCAGAAAGCAGTGAACAAATTATCCCACATTGAAGACTTGCAACTTCATCAAAAAATTCTTTCATTAAGAGAGGTAGTGGTAGAATTAAATGGGAATAAAAACTTTTCATTCAAGACTTGCTGATTACCTTCGCCAACTTCGTTGCGAAGATTATGTTTTGATAGGCGTGTACTTATTTATTCGTTTGTATGTCTGTCTGTGTAATTGTGATTCGCATAACTCAAAATCTATTTGACCGAATATCATACAATTTAATGGAATACTTTGTCATGATTCAAGGAAAATTCATTAGGATTTTTGGAGTGATTGGGTCAAAAGTCAAGGCCAAGGTCACACAAGGGTAAAAAAAAACGTCTTTTTCCCATATTGTGGACAATTTTTATCTGATTTATTTAAAATTAGTGCCAAAATGTGCATAATTCAATTGCTTAACTTGTGATATACAACCTGATAGAGTAATAGCATTACCGTTGTTAGCAGTTTGGGTCAAAGGTCAATTAGCCCAATGAACTTGTAGAAAGGGCGGGTTTTGTCATAACGCAGCCATTATTATTCAACGTGGCGGTGGCGAAGGTATGCGCTCTACAGAGTGCGCGATCTGGTTTAATGTGATGATGATGATTTAGACATTGGATAACTAAATACGAATATTCCTAATGTTTGTACAGGTTTGATGTTTGACGATATGAAGGTTTTTTTTTACTAGAAACTCTACGCTATTTCAAAGATAATTAGGCCTAATAACTATAGTCGCCGCAGAGATTTCCGGTGAAATAAGTCCCACCCCCTGATGACGTCATGACCAATCATGTGTTTTCCTGCTTTAAATGCTTGAAAATTGTAAAGGGTGTATTGTGACCACTGCTAACGTGGAAGACAATGTTATTGGTTGGGACGTCATCAAGGGATGGGGTTTATATCCTTGTAACGACTATAGCCAGTCTCAACGAATTTAACTTCCCTCCCCCCCCCCCCCCACCATCAGTGTAGCTTAAAATTCTTTTCCCAAAGGGCTTCTTACCACTTGTCCGATAGAAAGAAATACTTAATTAACAGTTCTATATATTCATGAATATGTGTATGAATATTATTCATATTAGTTCATATACTTTTTCCATAAATATTCTTCTGCAATCTCTGTGTGGATGAGCGAGTTCAAGTTTAGTTTAGACTTTGTTTATCCAAACTTCAAAACAAACCAGAGAGAGAGAGAGAGAGAGAGAGAGAGAGAGAGAGAGAGAGAGAGAGAGGTGGGTTGGTGGCAGCATGGTGGATCCTACTTCATACCAAAGATGATTATAATCCTGATGGAGTCCGAAGTCATGCTTTAGATCCTCGATAAATGAACCTTGGGGCATCACGATCTTCCAACCTTAGCTTCCCTTTGAGGTGCGGTTTCTGGAACACTAGTCAATATTGAGCAGATGTTTCGTGGGTTCCGAGGGGAAAGGTGGAGAGGGATGAGGGGAAAAGGCAGGCGGCAGGATAAAGTTAGGGAACAGAAGGAGTAAGGATCAAAGAGTACTAAACAATCTAAAGGTAAATATTTAACTATAATGAAAATTAAAGGCAAGGTAGTACATTTAGAAATATCTTAAATTGTGTTTTTATGGTATAATAATCCTAATAATTCAGATATTTTAGTTTGTCTTTAAGATACCTAAAGGGCTCAAAGGAAATACAGTAATCATAAAACTGTATAACGATAGTGAGAAAATTCCTATTGAGAAAGGAGATAGACAGGGAGACCCCATCTCACTTAAATTATACACATTATGAATAGAAGAAGTTTTAAGAATTTAGATTGGGAAAATGTATGAATAAATGTTGATAGGGAATATTTCAAGAATACCTCTACGATAACCGG
>NC_090725.1:318446739-318511739 GCF_036898095.1 Palaemon carinicauda | reverse complement strand
ATGAGAGAATATAAAATAAATACTGTGAAAGTGGAATATACTACATATGATCTAGAGATTCATATTAATTTCGTCTTTGCATCTTAATTACAGTATATTTTTCCTAATTACAGAAACCTGACAGAGTAGTGATTGTTTTCAGAAAGACCAAATACTTTGCGCAGGATATCTTCGTAATTAATAGGGATAGATTGCCTCTCATTTACCCTCAACCTTTTTAGTCTTGTCCTTTATGCATTAGCGAGGAATTCACATCAACGGCAGTCCATCTTAATCAGCTTCATGGCCCAATACGTGATTTTCGTTCATTAGTTTCGACTTTGCATAGAAACTTTCTGAACAAATGAAGCAAAATCTCTTGCATCTCTTCATTAATTCTAAATTTCCAGAGAATTTGGTAAATGAAAAGGATGAGATGGCTCAGTAGCATACCCTCCCCCCCCCTCTCTCTCTCTCTCTACGATTTCAATTTTGTATTCTTTCTTGACAGGATTTAATGCAAGTCAATTCCTATGACCTGGGAACACTACTCTCTCTCTCTCTCTCTCTCTCTCTCTCTCTCTCTCTCTCTCTCTCCGATTTTATAGTTTGTCCTTTCCTGACAGATGGTAATGCAAGTCAATTCATCCGACCTAAGAACACTACTTCTCTCTCTCTCTCTCTCTCTCTCTCTCTCTCTCTCTCTCTCTCTCTCTCTCTCTCTCTCTCTCTCTCTCTCTCTCTCTCTCTCTGTATATGTATATACATTGTATGTATGTATGATATTGTACACAATATACTTATTAAATCAAAGTCTCTCTCTCTCTCTCTCTCTCTCTCTCTCTCTCTCTCTCTCTCTCTGCTGACATATGCAAACAGAAAACTTCATACTATTTTTATTCTGCTTTTGAGAAATATAACTATGAATATTTTTGTGTATGGATGAAAATCATGATTTTATGATCGTAAATACAATCTTACTACCTCTAGTTTTGTAGATCTCACCAACAACAAACTACAAAAAAAAAAGAAAAAAAAATATATAGGTGAGGTATAAGAAGTCAAGCAATTTCTTTATCACACTTGAAAAAGAAGGTTTCTACAGTTTTTTTGAAATGTCGAAGTCAAGCATTTAACAATAGTAAAATTATTTTGATTTTCAAAATATTACCCAAAAATTATTGTATTTCCAAATTATAATGTACCATTGTCATATTTAGTAATTAGAAAAAATTAAAATAGTTTCATTAAAATTATTCCTTTATTACAGTTACCCAACAATGGCATATATATCAATATCTTTTCCTGAAATATCAGCAACATATTATATATGTATATATATATATATATATATATATATATATATATAATATTGTATTTTAAAACAGATGTGATTGAATTAGCTTTTGGCAATATATTTTCAACATATTTTTTACTAAAGATGATCTTTCCACTGCTGATTAGCAAAATATTATCAGATTGGTATACGCAACCCTCTGTGGATGAATATCTAATCGGACATGTGACAAAAATAGCCCTGATTCTTTTATATATTTTATTATTATTTAGAGAAGGAGACAGCCACTCTTCAAATGTTTAAAGGTTGCTCATGAATGGTAGAGGCAAGGGACAGTGACATTGCACTAGTAAGCAGGACAATGCCCTAGACACTATCCATATTATCAGTGCCCAAGCCTCCTCTCCACCCAAGCTAGGAAAAGGGAGGACAAGGCAATGACTCACATGGTTGACATATAGGCTCCCCGAGGATGATAAGGTTGCAGCCATTAAGGGAGCTAACAAGTTTGAGTGTGCCCGAACCCCAGTCTGATCATCAAGCACAGACGTTACCAGTTTAGCCATATCCTTAATATATAGGATCGAATGCAATTTTTTTTTGAGGGTTTTTATTTGTGAATGATATTAAAATATTGATATTTCAGGAGTATATTTTCCGAAAATCTTGTTCAACAACATTTCTAAGTTTCTAGCTTTTCGTGGATTTAACTTTGCCCAGACACTGCAGACACAATTCCTCCCTCCAGAAATCAAAGGGTAATTCACTATTACCCACATGAATGCTTCCAGAAGGTAAAGTTATAAACGCACCAGTGCATGATCCTAGGCAAGTATTTTTCACGATATATAGTTCTCCAAATTCTGCTTCTACATATAAAAGGATGTATTTTGTAACCATGCTTAAGCCTTGATCTACATAGAGAATCATTATACAGCCTCAGTCATGACCTCTTTTCCCTACTGAAACCAGAAACGAAATCTACAACATTTATAAGATTTCTTGAACTTAAATCTTAGGACATCTGTGTGACTAGCCAATGGGAAGCTACAGTGCAACTTCATGACTTAATTCATTTTTCTCTTTCATAAGATAAAAAAAATATATTTAAAAAAAAGGGTGAACTATGTCAGCACGTCTATAAATCCAATAACGATATTCTTAGATGTAAAATGTTTAAAACTATTGTCGTCTGCCCATTTACTTATGGGAGTGATAAACTTTTTGTAAATGTTTTAGGGCTCGTTTGGTGTCCAATGTCATCATCATCATCCTCTCCTCCTACGCCTATTGACGCAAAGGGACTCGGTTAGATTTCACCCCTCGTATCTATCTTGAGCTTTTAAATCAATACTTCTCCATTCTTCATCTCACACTTCCACTGCTAATAAAGTTTGTATCAAGTTATATTATTAAATAAAAAAAAATATCATTCGCATTAATTTCGAATAGGTTTGGTTGTGGTCTATTTGAAAATAGATTACTGGGCTTTCTGTATTCAACAATCTTCTTCTCTCTCTTCTTACGAGATCTTTCTATATGTATTTAGATAGCAATTATTTATTCTGGTACTATCAACCTCACTATTGCTAGTTCTATTTCCAGTTTATACCAACAATCCAGTGTAGATTTTAATAAAATGGAATTAACAACAGGATCGAGAGTAAAGAATAAGTGAAAAAGCGTAAAATTTTGCTGCTTATTGTTGGAACTTATTTGCGGTCCGAGTCATTGCTCAATGTTCGGAACAGTCATCTCTCCCAACCATCATTTCTTATTCCTCCTTGACAACAAAAAACGTCGATATATATATATATATATATATATATATATATATATATATATATATATATATATATATATATATTGGACTGTCGTGAATTTCTTCTTTTCCCCATTACTTTGAAGGTAATTTGTAATAACTTTATTGATATTCAGTGATTATATTGTTGAAATGGTGTTTTACAGGTAAAGTGGTCTCATGTTTTAGTCTGAAAGAAGCCTAGGCCCGTGGGTTTTTATTAGAGATCTAGCATCTTCATGTTAGATTAGGCCTCCCTTTAGAGGAGGCTTTAAAGTAGGATTTTTTTTTATATTATTAAACAATATGATAAAGCAGACCTAAACGAAATGACGAACACGAGATTGACCTAATAAACTCTTATTAATTTTGTAGTTACCTAATCTCAAATTACCTACCTTTATCTTACCTGCTCTTACCTTACCCAGGCAAATCCTTATCTTCTCTCACCATACTTACGCTTATTTACGTATTCTTAAATTATTTACACATACCTTGCCTACCATCATTTAATTAACCTTACCTTACCTAACCTCACGTTATGTATACTTACCTTACCTTACCTAACCTAACCTTACATACCCTTACCTTACCTAACCTCACCATACCTTAGCTTAACTTCCTTTGCCTTACATAACCTCATATTACCTTACCTAACCTCACCTCACCTGCTTTTACCTAACTAATTCTTACATTGCCTATCCTTACCTTAACTACTCATACTTTACCTACCCATATCATTCTTATACATACTTTTACCTACTGTTACCTTTCCTGCCCATACTTTACCTACCCATACTTTTAACTACATATATTTTACTTGACCTTACCTCGCCTGCTTTAATTTTACTAAGCCTTACCATACCTACCCTCACCTTACCTGCTTTTACCTCACCTACTCATAATATATCATATATCTACTCATATTATACCTACTAATACCTGCTTTCTAATATCTTGCCTAATAATACTTTATTTACCCTCAACTTAACTTACCTGGTCTTATCATGCCTAAATTTACCATAGCTCCCTTTACTTTACCTACTCTTACCTTCCATACCCTTACCAACTTTTACTATATCTCACACCTGTCCTTATCTATTCTTACCACACTTCTCAACTAACCTAGCCTTACATTACCTTACCTTATCCTGCCCTACCTTACCTTACCCTACCCTACCCTACCTTACCTTACCCCACCCTACCCTACCCTACCCTACCCTACCATACCCTACCACACCCTAACCAACCCTACCACACTCTACCACACTCTACCATACTCTACCCTACTCTACCATGCCCTACCCTACTCTACCATGCCCTACCCTACTCTACCATGCCCTACCCTACTCTACCATGCCCTACCCTACTCTACCATATCCTACCCTACTCTACCATATCCTACTCTACCCTATCTTACCCTACCCTCCCTTACTTTATCTTACTTTACCTTATTTTACTTACACTACAATGTCATATTTCACCCTTAACCTTTTGCAATGAATATCAAATGAAGGTAACAGATGTACTTTTGCCCTCTATTTCTGAAATTATCCTACAAGGTTCTTTAATTCCTAGTTTAGTATTCACTCCACATGTTTAGTGGGGGCATAATAACTTGTGTATCGGTCTATTAAAATGTGAAATATGTTTTTCCACGCTAAGTCCTGAAGTAAACCAGGTGTATCCAGAACTAAGGTTTTTTTCAGTTAACAATTCCACTGCAGTTATACCCTGCATACAACAAAACAAACATTATCAGACACAAACAAACATAAATAAACACTTGTGTTAGCTAAGAAGGTACATACATCATACTCCTTATGAACGACAGGATAATATTAACAGGTTTACTTTCTCCACATTCTTCCCTTCTGAGTTTAGTTCACATGGAGTAATCTTGCAGGTACTTTGGAGGTTGCCTCACTCTCTGACCTTCGAAGTGGAGGAGGTGAGGCTACCTGTTGAGGCACTGTATGTAATTCGTGAAGTGTGTCATTCTGATGAGCAGTATCCACATGGGAGATACCGCGTGTAATCTCCTGGGAAGAATTCATAACTGACAATTCCTCAGGAACCTCAGACTAAGGTACAGGATCCCCAGCATCTGTACTTTCTTGGTTGTCACTAGCCATAGGAGCAAGATGTCTTAATGATACCGTAGTGGCCCTACCATCTGAAAGCTTCACATGAGCATACTCGGGGTTCGCTTCTACAATTTCTACATGTTCTTGCTGTGTCTTACATGGCGTCTCAGGAGAGCACGTCCTCCTTGGATGAGCCAAGTAGGCAACGATTGGCCGGTGGTGGACCTTCTACTACTCAGGAAAAGGCGCTCGTGAGGAGTACTGTTCGTGGAAGTGCACAATAAGGAGTGTATGGAATGGAGAGCATCTGGGAGAACAGTTTCCCACTGAGACACATCAAGGTTTCTTGTCTTAAGGGCCAATGTTAGAGTTTTCCATAAAATTCCGTTATATTTTTCAGCCTGACCATTCCCTTTAAGGTTATAAGGTGTAGTGCGACTGGTAGCTACATCTTTCTTCATCAGGAAATCCTTCAGGTCTTCAGATATGAAAGATGGACCCCTGTCAGTGCGGATATATGCTGGCATACCAAACAAAGCAAAAATTGCACCAAACAACTGATGACAGTTCTAGTGGTCATATCAGCACAAGGGAAAACAAAAGGGAACCTTGAAAATCCATCCACAACTGTGAGGAAGTACTTGTTTCTAGATTGAGAGGGAACTGGGCCTTTGAAATCTAAGTTCAGCCTCTCGAATGGCTGGGTTGCTTTGATCAGTTGTCCCGAGTATTTGAAGAATCGAGGTTTGAGCTCTAAACACACTTGGCAAAAGGTGGTAATTTTCTTCACTACTTCTACCGCGTAAGGTAGATTCCGCCCTCGGACAAAATGCATCATACAAGATATTCCCGAGTGACATAGGATTTCATGAAGTTCTCTGAGTTTATCAGAAGTAGTGGCACCACAGATGCGGGAGAGAGCATCAGCTGGTATGTTCTCTGTTCCTGGACGGTATACTATATCATAGTGAAAATATGAGAGTTCAACTCTCCACCTTGCTATTTTTTCATTCTTTATTTTACTGTTTGATTTAGAGTCAAACATAAACTTTACACTACGCTGGTCCGTGATAAGCTTGAAATGGTGTCCAATTAAGTAGTCTCTCCACTTCCTCAATTCCTCCACTATGGCATAAGCATCCATTTCCACTGCAGAATGTCCCTATTCACTGCGAGTAAGAGTGCGGGAGAAGAAAGCCACTGGGCGATTATTCTGTGTCAGAGTAGCTGCTATCGCATGACCTGAGACGTCCGTTTCCACAGTGAAAAGCGAGGAGGGCGTTACCACAGCACTAGCAATGTCTTTCTTCAAGTTCCCGAGAGCTTGCAGTGCTTCAGTAGATAAAGGAAAACCATTGGCTTGTGTGAGAGGGCAGATTTTCTCTGAAAAGTTTGGGATCCATCTTGAGTAATGTGCAAGCAATCCCATGGTCATGCGAAGAGAAGCTGCTTCCTTTGGGGGTGAAAGATTCCAGAGTGGTTGCAAGCGTTCTGGATCGGGTTTGATTTCCCCATCCGTTACTGAATACCCAAGTAATTTAATGGTTCTGACTTTGAAGTCACACTTGCTGTGGTTTTAGAGTCAGGTTGTACTCCTCGGCCAACTTCAAAAACCTTCTTAAATTCTGGTCATGCTCCTCCTCTGTCTCACCACACACAGTAACATTGTCTACATAAGCAAATGTACCACCTACTCTTTCGTTCTTAAGGATATCGTCAAGCACACGTTGAAAAGCTGCTACTCCATTTTCAACTCTAAATGGAATGCGATTGAACTCCTAAAGTTTACCCCCAGCTTCAAATGCAGTGTACGGTCTCTCTTCTTCTCTTATTGCAACCTGATGGTATGCACTTTTCAGATCTAAGGTACTGAACACCTTGTACTGTGCAATGTTGTTCACCATCTCGTCGATATTTGGCAAGGGGTAAGCATCAAGATCAGTGAACCTGTTTATAGTACGAGAGTAATCTACGACCATCCTCCTTTTCTGATTCTCCCCAGATGTCACCAGCACTTGAGCTGTCCAAGGAGAATTACTAGGCCTTATTATTCATTCCGACATCATACGCTCAATCTCGGTTTCAATAAACTTCTTGTCACTCAAGGAGTATAGTCTTGACTTATTAGCCACTGGTCTACAATCTGGTGTCAGGTTCTTGAAAAGGAAAGGAGGGGACACCTTAACAACACCTAGTGAACATATTTTCAAAGGAGGTTTCTCTCCTCAAAAATCCATTTCTAGACCAGAATGTTTCCTCAGGAAGTCATGCCCTAGAATCACATCACTACATAAGCTTTGTAACACCTTGAGTTTAACACCGTGATAAGTGTCTCCTTTTAACTCAAAAGTCCACACTGCACAGACCTAAGATGTTTGAGGACAAGGAGTCATCAGCCATGGAGACTTTTCCATGCTCTGGAGACATAGGTAGTTTGTTTAGGTCCACTAAATTATGATGCACAAAGCTGTCCGAACTCCCAGTATCAATAAGGGCACTGACAGGGCTACCATTAAGCTTGAGAGGTGTTATAGATTTTTCAAAACACTTAGAGGAGGCCCCCTACTATAAAAGCTAGCATTGCTGCAGAATATTTTGGGCTAGAAGAGCCACTCGCCTGTTTCACAGAGCAGCACACCTTAGCATAATATCCTTGCGTCTTACATTTCAAACACAATGCGTCCTTAGCAGGACACTGAGTTCGGGGATGCTGGTTGTCCCCACAAAAAAAAAAAAAAACATCGAGCACTAGAAGTAGCAGCAGATACAGACTCTCTGTTATTTTCAGCACTAAATGATTCCTCCTCTCGACTCACTGCTGACACAGCAGCCTTAACAGGTTCTGCTGAAGAGTAGGAGGCTGAATGCTTCTGGGCCATTTCTTAAGTGCAAGCCTGTTCATAAGCAGTATTTAAGTTCAGTGTCAAATTCTCCAACAGACGCTGGCGTATTGCACCAGAGACCAAACCATTAATGAAGGCATCCCGAACATAACTGTCACACGCTTCCTCCGCAGTTTCACTTTTGAATTGGCAGTCCTTAGCAAGTCGCTTCAGTGCCTGCAGGAACTGATCCAGGGACTCACCCGAGTTTTTCCTGCGAGTGGCAAGCAGATACCTAGCAAATATTTCATTGTTTGGTTTCACGTACAAAGATGTCAGAACCTCTTCAGCCTTCTCATAAGTCTCACACTCAGAAATGTAGTCATACACACTAGGAGCCACATAGTTAGTGAGAAGAACCAGTTTGTCAAGCATAGGGGTAGTCAACTGCACCGCTTGAACGAAGTTTGCAAACATCCTCAGCCAGTGTGTCCACTCCTTGGCGGCCTGGGCAGAGTTAGGGTCCACATCAAACCGGGGTGGGCACAAAGCCGTACCATGGCAATTGAATTGATTAACTGAATAAATTGAAGTAAACCCGGTGTATCCAGAACTAAGGTTTTAATCAGTTATCAATTCCACTACAGTTATACCCTGCAAACAACAAAACAAACATTATCAGACACAGACATAAACATAAATAAACACTTGTGTTAACTAAGAAGGTACATACATCACACTCCTTATGAACGACAGGATAATATAAACAGGTTTTTTTCAATATTAATCTTACCCGATGATCATGTAGCTGTCAACTCCGTTGCCCGACAGAAATCTACGGTCGGGATACGCCAGCGATCGCTATCCAGGTGGGGGTGTGCTCAACAGCGCCATCTGTGGTCAGGTACTCAAGTACTTCTTGTCAACAAGACCTCAATTTTTCCTCTGTCGTGCCGCCGGCAAGACCTACATGGATACGCTGTTGATTTTGGAGTCTTTTGTTCACGATTTGGTGATGTATTTGCTCTGAAGTTTAGCCTTCGCTGTTCAGGAAGCTTTATCCTTAGCTTAGCAAGCTTTTGGAATTAATTTGATTCATTGGTTAACGATCTTTGCTTAATTTTGGAATTCCCCCTTGACTACCTCTAAATTCAAGATGTCTGACCATTCCCAAGTTCCTAAATACAGGCAGTGTAGTGTTAGGACTTGTACTAGGCGTCTTCCGAAGGCCTCTATAGATCCTCACACCGTATGTTCCAATTGTAGGGGAAAATCCTGTCAATTGGAAGATCGATGTGGGGAATGTGCTGGGCTTTCGGAATTCGATTTTAATGAATTCCTCAGATATGCACGTAGGTTAGAGAAGGAGAGAGATAGGAGGAGTTCTTCTCGCTCTGTGGATTTTTCCTCTCCCCATGCCCCTCAACCTTTTCCTTCCCCTGTGGTGGTGACTCCCGAACCTGCTACGAGTGCTCAGCGTGGAATGGCTGATATGTTGCGTGCCATTCAGGCTCTCGGTGAGAAGGTGGAGTCGTTGGTTAGTGACCGCAATCAGCTCTTGGCAGATGTCAGAGAGCTGAAAGCGAAGAGTGCAGTGGGAAGTGTTAGTGCTAGTGATGTGCATAGTGTCAGTGTCAGTGTTGCGCATGAGGGTACATCTGTGCGTGCCAGTCGTCCTCCCAGTCCGGGACCTCTTGCAAGCTCCCAAGCCCAGGGGAGAAGCAATGTCGAAGGACCAAAGGGTTCGGCAGGCCTTGATCGGCGCACGGATGTATCCTCAGTGGTTGCGGACGTATCTGCTAAGGATCGTCCCATCCACTTACAGACGAATGAGCCCTTACATTCCTCGTTTGTGGAAGAGGTTTCCAGGAGGAAACGGTGGACCAAGGTCTCACGACCGCTCAAACGTAAGGTCCCTTCCGAGCTAGTCCAACGGCCCAGGTGTAGCCACTGGGTCAGTTCGGACTCGCCGCAGTCATCTGATGACTGCACACCTCCAAAGAGAGGTAGAGTGGTCCCTCAACAGGCCTCTGCTCCGCCTGTTGTTGCTCCAACCACAGTAGACCCTAAGTGGTCCATGCTGCAGACTATGCAGTCTCAGCTTGCGGCATTTATGCAGGAGTATCATGCCGAGAAGGTTAACACCTCTCCTGTTAACCTACAACCCGCAGAGGTTGTGCGCTCAGCAGATACTGCGGCTGCCTGCTCCCACACCCCACCTGTGAGAGCTCCTCCACCGATGCGCAGTCCTCACTGCCAGACGCATGTTCTTGCTGCACCATCTGCTAACATGCGTGAGCTGCCGCATCAGGAGTTGCCGGGTTCCAGCACTATGCGGCATTCTCCTCAGCCCATGCAGCATGCTCTGCAGACCTTACAGCATGCTCCGCATACCATGCAGCATGAGCCGCATACCTTACAGCATGCTCTGCATACCATACCGCATGCTCCTCAGCCCACCGCAGACCCTCCCTCACACCAGCCCTCTGCTTTTGTTGTTGCCAGCTCGCAGACTGTACAGCAGAGGCATGATGATGGATCCGCAGGTACGCATGCACCCGTTCTGCAGGATTCAGCCGTTCAGCTTGCTGCTCTGCCTTTGCCTCTCACAACTCAACTTTCGGATGATGATGTATCGGATGATGAAGCTGCTCATCTGGATGATCCTCACTCTGATGATGAAGGACACAAGTCTTCGCCACCCTCCTTAGACTTTCGCAAAGTCCTTGCTTTGTTCAGGGATTTGTATCCCGAACACTTTGTGTCTGCAACCCCTCGTTCTCCTCCCTCCGAGTTTGCTCTGGGCATGCAGTCTGCTGCGCCTGCCTTCACCAAGCTTGTTCTCGCCAGATCATCTAGGAGAGCTTTGAGGGTTATGGGGGACTGGTTGCATTCCAAGAAGCAACTGGGAAGGACCTCTTTTGTGTTTCCTCCTCCCAAGCTGGCTTCTAAGTCGAGCGTCTGGTATGCCACGGGAGAGGAACCTGGCTTGGGGGTTCCTGCCTCTGCCCAGGCCGACTTCTCAAGTCTGGTTGACTCTCCCCGCAGGTTGGCTATGAGACGTTCGAAGATCTGCTGGTCCTTTTCAGATCTTGATCATATGTTGAAGGGAGTCTTTCGTGCCTTCGAGATATTCAACTTCCTCGATTGGTGTTTGGGAGCCTTAAGCAGGAAGACTTCCCCTTCAGATAAGGACTCGGCCATGCTGATCATGTCTAGCATGGACAAGGCAATTCGGGATGGGTCTGGTGAACTTGCGGCTTCATATGTCTCAGGAGTCCTCAAGAAGAGAGAACATCTGTGCTCCTTCTTATCTGCTGGTATCACTCCTTGCCAGAAGTCAGAGTTGCTGTTTGCTCCTCTCTCCAAGTGTCTGTTTCCGGAGGAGTTGATTAAGGGGATGACTGCCTCTCTTATCCAGAAGGATACTCATGACCTCATGGCTTCTTCTGCACGTAAGGCTAAAACCTTACCTTCCGTGCCTAGACCCTTCCGCCCTACAGCAGTTGATACACCTGCTTCTAGGTTCATCCCGCCCTTTCGTGGCAGAACCTCCAGCAGAGGAGGTACCCGTGCAGACAGTCACCGTGGCAAGTCCAAGAAGGGTCCCAAGTCCGTAAAAGGCAAGTTTTGACTGCCTTTCTCTCCAGACAGCAGTAGGAGCCAGACTCAAGACCTTCTGGCAAGCTTGGGAGAGCAGAGGTGCAGACGCTCAGTCTGTGAAGTGGCTAAGGGAGGGATACAGAATTCCGTTCTGCCTCAATCCCCCTCTAGCTACATCTCCCATCAACCTCTCTCCCAACTACAAGGAGAAGGACAAGAGGCTAGCGTTGCAACAAGAGGTGTCGCTCTTGCTACAGAAGGAAGCAGTGGTCATAGTCCGGGATCATCAATCCCCGGGCTTTTACAACCGTCTCTTCCTGGTAGCCAAGAAGACAGGAGGTTGGAGACCGGTGCTGGACGTCAGTGCTCTCAATGCTTATGTCACCAAGCAGACGTTCACGATGGAGACGACGAAGTCGGTCCTAGCAGCGGTCAGGCAGGAGGACTGGATGGTCTCGTTAGACCTGAAAGACGCATACTTTCACGTCTCCATCCATCCAGACTCCCAACCTTTCCTAAGATTCGTCTTTGGAAAGGTTGTGTACCAGTTCCAAGCCCTGTGCTTTGGCCTAAGCACGGCACCTCTTGTGTTTACGAGACTGATGAGGAATATTGCGAAATTCCTTCACTTGGCAGACATCAGAGCCTCCCTCTATTTAGACGACTGGCTTTTAAGAGCTCCCACAAGTCGTCGCTGTCTGGAGAATCTCAGATGGACTATGGATCTGACCAAGGAACTGGGCCTCCTGGTCAATTTAGAGAAGTCCCAGCTCGTCCCATCCCAGACCATTGTTTACCTGGGTATGGAGATTCAGAGTCGAGCTTTTCGGGCTTTTCCGTCGGCCCCAAGGATCAACCAAGCCCTAGAGTGCATCCAGAGCATGCTGAGAAGGAACCGATGCTCAGTCAGGCAGTGGATGAGTCTAACAGGGACACTTTCATCGCTGGCCCTGTTCATCGAGTTAGGGAGACTCCACCTCCGCCCCCTTCAGTATCATCTAGCTGCTCACTGGATAAAGGACATGACGCTAGAGACGGTCTCAGTTCCTGTTTCCGAAGAGATGAGGTCTACTCTAACGTGGTGGAAGAACAGCATTCTTCTCAAGGAAGGTCTATCTTTAGCTGTTCAGACCCCCGACCACCGTCTCTTCTCGGACGCATCAGACTCGGGCTGGGGTGCGACATTGGACGGACAGGAATGCTCGGGAACATGGAATCAGGAGCAAAGGACACTTCACATCAATTGCAAGGAGTTGTTGGCGGTTCATCTGGCCTTGATAAACTTCAAGTCCCTCCAGCTAAACAAGGTGGTGGAGGTGAACTCCGACAACACCACAGCCTTGGCTTACATCTCCAAGCAGGGGGGGACTCATTCGAGGAAGTTGTTCGAGATCGCAAGGGACCTCCTCATTTGGTCAAAAGATCGAAAGCTCACGCTGGTAACGAGGTTCATTCAGGGCGATATGAATGTCATGGCAGATCGCCTCAGCCGGAAGGGTCAGGTCATCTCCACAGAGTGGACCCTTCACAAGAATGTTTGCAGCAGACTTTGGGCCCTGTGGGGTCAGCCAACCATAGATCTGTTCGCTACCTCGATGACCAAGAGGCTCCCATTGTATTGTTCTCCGATTCCAGACCCAGCAGCAGTTCACGTGGATGCCTTTCTGCTGGATTGGTCCCATCTCGACCTGTATGCATTCCCGCCGTTCAAGATTGTCAACAGGGTACTTCAGAAGTTCGCCTCTCACAAAGGGACACGGCTGATGTTGGTTGCTCCCCTCTGGCCCGCGAGAGAATGGTTCACAGAGGTACTGCAATGGCTGGTCGACGTTCCCAGGACTCTTCCTCTAAGAGTGGACCTTCTGCGTCAACCTCACGTAAAGAAGGTACACCCAAGCCTCCACGCTCTTCGTCTGACTGCCTTCAGACTATTGAAAGACTCTCAAGAGCTAGAGGCTTTTCGAAGGAGGCAGCCAGAGCGATTGCCAGAGCAAGGAGGACATCCACTCTCAGAGTCTATCAGTCTAAATGGGAAGTCTTCCAAAACTGGTGCAAGGCCAATGCAGTTTCCTCAACCAGTACCACTGTAACCCAGATTGCTGACTTCCTGTTACATCTAAGGAACGTTAGATCCCTATCAGCTCCTACGATCAAGGGTTACAGAAGTATGTTGGCAGCGGTTTTCCGCCACAGACGCTTGGATCTTTCCACCAACAAAGATCTACAGGACCTCCTTAGGTCTTTTGAGACCTCAAAGGAACGTCGGTTGTCCACTCCAGGCTGGAATCTAGACGTGGTCCTAAGGTTCCTTATGTCATCCAGATTTGAACCGCTCCAATCAGCCTCTTTTAAGGACCTCACATTAAAAACTCTTTTCCTCGTATGCCTAGCAACAGCTAAAAGAGTAAGTGAGATCCACACCTTCAGCAGGAACATAGGTTTCACATCGGAAACGGCTACATGTTCCTTGCAGCTTGGTTTTTTGGCTAAAAACGAGCTTCCTTCACGTCCTTGGCCTAAATCGTTCGAGATCCCTAGCCTGTCCAACTTGGTGGGGAACGAACTGGAGAGAGTACTTTGCCCAGTCAGAGCTCTTAGGTACTATCTAAGAAGGTCAAAACCTTTACGAGGACAATCAGAAGCCTTATGGTGTGCTGTCAAGAAGCCTTCGCTACCAATGTCTAAGAACGCAGTTTCTTACTACATCAGGCTTCTGATTAGAGAAGCTCATTCTCATCTGAAGGAAGAAGACCTTGCTTTGCTGAAGGTAAGGACACATGAAGTGAGAGCTGTGGCTACTTCAGTGGCCTTCAAACAGAACCGTTCTCTGCAGAGTGTTATGGATGCAACCTATTGGAGAAGCAAGTCAGTGTTCGCATCATTCTATCTCAAAGATGTCCAGTCTCTTTACGAGAACTGCTACACCCTGGGACCATTCGTAGCAGCGAGTGCAGTAGTAGGTGAGGGCTCAGCCACTACATTCCCATAATCCCATAACCTTTTTAACCTTTCTCTTGAATACTTTTTATTGTTGTTTTGGGTTGTACGGTCGGCTAAGAAGCCTTCCGCATCCTGGTTGATTTGGCGGGTGGTCAATTCTTTCTTGAGAAGCGCCTAGGTTAGAGGTTGTGATGAGGTCCTTTAGTATGGGTTGCAGCCCTTTATACTTCAGCACCTAAGAGTCGTTCAGCATCCTAAGAGGACCGCTACGCTCAGTAAGGAAGACGTACTTAATAAAGGCAGAGTAATGGTTCAAGTCGACTTCCTTACCAGGTACTTATTTATTTTATATTTGTTATTTTCAATAACTAATAAAATGAAATACGGGATACTTAGCTTCTTTATTAACATGTATGCTGGTCTCCACCCACCACCCTGGGTGTGAATCAGCTACATGATCATCGGGTAAGATTAATATTGAAAAATGTTATTTTCATCAGTAAAATAAATTTTTGAATATACTTACCCGATGATCATGATTTAAAGGACCCGCCCTTCCTCCCCATAGAGAACCAGTGGACCGAGGAGAAAATTGAGGTCTTGTTGACAAGAAGTACTTGAGTACCTGACCACAGATGGCGCTGTTGAGCACACCCCCACCTGGATAGCGATCGCTGGCGTATCCCGACCGTAGATTTCTGTCGGGCAACGGAGTTGACAGCTACATGATCATCGGGTAAGTATATTCAAAAATTTATTTTACTAATGAAAATAACATAATTTTACCACAAGTCCATTGTTTACATCTGAGAAACTGAAGGGAACTTATTGGCAATTGAATTGATTAACTGAACAAATTGAAGTAAACCCGGTGTATCCAGAACTAAAGTTTTATTCAGTTATCAATTCCACTGCAGTTATACCCTGCAAACAACAAAACAAACATTATCAGACACAGACATAAACATAAATAAACACTTGTGTTAACTAAGAAGGTACATACATAACACTCCTTATGAACGACAGGATAATATAAACAGATTTAATTTTACCACAAGTCCATTGTTTACATCTGAGAAACTGAAGGGAACTTATTGCGCTTGCGTGTTCTCTATCGCTTTGGGGTGCAGTGTGTGCTTTTTCAATGACATTTTTGTCAAGTGTTTTTTTTTTTTTTTTTTTTAAACCAATTAACAGCTTGCAAATACTTCATATATTCCCGGATGTTGTTCCAATAGCCATTTCCCCCACCTTCCCCTCCAGTTTAAACTCAACCACCATAACATAGAGACGTCTCCAAGAGGGAACTTAAGTGAAGTACATCTATCTATTTTGAAATTTAGTGTAATGTTATCTGTCGGCAATTGATTATGTTGGAAATGCTGTCATTTCAGTGTAAAGCTAGTGTTACTCATATGAAATAAGAAAATAGCCACAAAATAATGGCCCAAAGGTCCAATTCGGACTGAATTTTTCAGGAAGACTAGCACATCTCTACTGCAAAGCTTAAAAAATAAAATAAAAAAAAGAATAATAAGAGATGGTGTCAATCATAAGGTAAGGAATCATTTGGGATTTATTTTTTCATAATGTGAGGATTCAGTTGTGATCTACTTTATCTTAATGTAAGAATTTATTTGTGATTTACTATAGTTTGTGACCTGGGAAGGGGAGTCCGGATACTGGTTGTGACCTGGGAAGGGAAGTCCATATAGCGGTTGTAACCTGGGAAGGGGAGTCAAGATAGCGACTGTGACCTGGGAAGGGGAGTCCCGACAGTGGTTGTGACCTGGGAAAGGGAGTCCCGATAGTGGTTGTTACATGGGAAAGGGAGGCCAGATAGCGGTTGCGACCTGGGAAGGGGAGTGCCGATAGTGGATGTGACCTTGGAAGGTTTGTGACCTGGGAAGTTGGGCCTGGGGGGTAGACCTGGGAACTACTGGGTTAGGTTAGGTGGGTTTGTTAGATTCTGTAACCTTTTTCAAATCTCAAGGTGAAAAATAATCACGTTTTGGCCTGTTTTCAGACACTTACGTGAACCATGTATTTTCCAACTGGTTATATTGTGCTTCTTTTGCATTTCTGACCATTATTATTGCTGCAAATCACTCGTTCATAATATTTCCCCAACCCCCAAAAAGAACCTGTTTCCCACTGGAGTCCCCCATAATTGTCTTTATATAAGGGGGTAAAAAATTTATGAACAAGTGGTTTGTCCACGTGAACCAAGTATTTTCCAACTGGTTATATTGTGCTTCTTTTGCATTTCTGACCATTATTATTGCTGGGAATCACTTATTCATGATATTTCCCCCCCCCCCCCAAAAAAAAAAAAAAACGTTTCCCACTGGGGTCCCCCATAATTGTATTTATATAAGGGGGTACAAAAACTCATGAACGGATGGTTTTTCCCAATAATCATGGTCAGAAATGCATAAAACATAAGATAACAAGTAGGGAAAATATATGATTCATGTATTTGGTTAGAAATTGAATTATCATATATTTACCCCTTAAACTAACCTGGACACATCTAATTATTTTAACTATGAGCTCTTCTAATTCTTCTTACTATCCCACAAGCAGCTCTAATTCCTTATACTAACCTACAGCTCATCTATTTCCCTAAACTCACTCACAAGCTACGCTAATTCCCTAAACAAAATGACAATCTCCTCTAACTCTATAAACTAACCTTAAACCTCCTCTAATTCCTATGAAAATGTATAGTAAACTGGTATTTTATAGTGAAGGTAATAACAGAATAATTCAAGAAGACTTTCCAATCATATTTATGTTACATGTAAAGAATATCTGCTTAATGCAAAACAGTTAAAATAATGATTTTAAATATTTAACTTAGCCGGTGGATATATATGTAGCAAATGTCTCCGACGGTTGGCAGATTCAAAACTCGCGGGCGATCACAGTGTTGGGTTGCTGGGAGTACACTAGCGTCACCACTCGGCAGGATACTATCACTATTCCCAAATTCTTCAGTTCTTCTCTGCCGAGTTAGGTGTCAACATTGGTTCCTCCCTCGCGCTAAACCTAAAGATTTCAACAATTGGTGAAGTACTTGTTAATGGTTTGTTGGCTTTCGCTGTGTTGGATATTCTTCGAATACTCTTGAACCCTATTTTGATTTGACTGTTGCTGAACTTTGCTTGTTTTTTATCTCTCTTTGAATATTCCATATTCCATTATGAATGACCCTCCTCCTATTTATAGAAAATGTGCCAAAGATTGTAACAGGCGCCTTCAAAAGGCTTCCATCGATCACCACTCTTTGTTAATTGTAGAGGTAAAGCTTGTCAGTTAGGGGATTGATGCAATGAGTGTGTCATTTTGTCTGATTTTGAGTGGTTAGAGTATGACAAATATACTCGTAAACTTGAGAGAGATTGGGTAAGAAGAAGCTCTTCTCGTTCTCAAGAATTTTCCTCTTCCTATGCCCCTGAACCTTTTCCTCCCCCTGTAGTGGTAGTTTCGGAACCCCCTACTTGCACTAACGAACCTTCACTTAAAGGTATGATGAAGGCTATTCATGCTTTAGGTGCAAAGGTTGAATTGCTGGCCACGGACAGAAACCAGCTTATGTCCGATGTGAAATTTCTGAAAAGTGAAAGTGTTAATGCGAAGTGGTAAAAATGTGTTCAGTGTTTATGCGGAGGGTTCGTCTGTTCGTACTTGCCGCTCACCCAGTCCAAGACCTCTTTCAAGCTCCCCAACCGCTGGGAGAAGGAATGTCACAAGACCAAAGGGAGCGATAGGTGCTAAACAGCGAAGAGACGTTCCCTCAAAGGTTGCAGACGTTGCTCCTCAAGCACGTCCTTACCATAAGAGAGGAGAGACTAGGTTCTCCTCGTCATCCGATGACGCTTATGTTAATAAGAAATCCTGGCGTCAGGTTTCAAGGCCTCTGAAAAGAAAGTTAGTTCCTTCAGAACAAAGTCAATGTCATGGCTGTAGTCACTGGAGCAGCCCGGAACGTATTCCTTCATCAGAGGGAGGTTCGCCTATTAAACATTCTTATTTAACGTCAAGTTTTGTGGCTCTGGAGGCCCCTTCTAAGAGTCACGGTCCTGTTGTGTTATCTGGTCGTTCCAGACGTCACCTGAGTGCTGCGACTCCCGTTTCTAGTGCTGATGTTCATGAACAGACGTTCCCGACGTCACTGTCTGTTCCGAGTGTTACCGATCCTAATTTTAGTGTTTTGCAGGACATGCAGTTTAAGCTGTCCACATTAATGCAGGCTTACGGTCCTGCTCCTGTTCGACAGGAACCTTTACTTGCAGTACGTCATGGTTCAGCTAAGTGTGAATCAGGTCCTCAACCATTTAAGCGTGAAGCTTTACGTCACGCCGACGTTAACCGAGTGTTAGCTTTGCTATCAAGCGAGATTCAGATCGTAAATCTCGACATGATGTTGAGCGTCAGTCCTTACAGTCTAGCCGTGATTTTGAGCTGTCGTCACTACAATCACGACGTGACGTTGAGTGTCAGTCACCGCAGTCGCGACGTGACGTTGAGCTGCAGACCTTGCAGTCACGACGTGACGTCAAGCGTCAGTCACTAAAGTCACGACGTGACGCCGAACGTCAGTCACTGCAGTCACGACGTGACGTCGACCCTCCTGCCTTAACTGCTTCTCAGATACAAATCGATGTAGGCTGGCAAGCTTTACTTCGCGACATGCTATGACTTCACCTTCTCACAAGAATTTTGCTTTATTGGATGAAGTTCTCTCTGAAGAGGAAGTTGATGATCTTCTTTCGACTAATGCGCATTTGGGGATCCTGTCAGAAGAGGAAGAGCCTAGAGTTGTCCAACAATCCCTTGATTTTAAGAAAATTATGAATGTTTTTAGAAAAGTTTTTCTGGCTCATTTTGTGACTGCTGCTCCACGTTCGCCGCCTTCAGAATTTACTTTAGGCATGACTGCTTCAACCCCTTCTTATACGAAGTTAGTGCTCTCTCGATCTTCCAAGAGGGCCATGCGCTTGCTGGGAGACTGGTTGGAAACCAAGAGAAGTCTGGGAAAGTCTTCCTTTGCTTTTCTTCCTTCTAAACTAGCTTCTCGTTCGAGCGTCTGGTATGACACGGGAGAAGTTCTCGGCTTGGGAGTGCCTGCCTCTGCCCAGGGAGACTTCTCAAGCATGGTAGACTCTCCTTGTCGTCTAGCCATGAGACGCTCCAAGATTTTGTGGACTTCTTCAGAGCTTGATAATCTGCTTAAAGTAGTCTTTCATGCTTTTGAAGTTTTTAATTTTTTGGATTGGTCGTTGGGGGCCTTAAGTAAGAAGGTGTCTCCTAACAATGATGCTGCCATCCAAATTATGTCCTGTATGGACAAGGCTATAAAGGACTGTTCTAACAAACTTGCGGCTGTTTTTACTGCAGGAGTTTTAAAGAAGAGGGAATCATTGTGCTCATTCCTTTCTTTGGGAGTTACTCCGTGCCAGAAGTCGGAGCTCCTTTTTGCTCCTTTATCACATGCTCTGTTTCCTCAAGATCTTATCAAAGATATTGCGTCATCTCTTACGTTGAAGGATACGCATGATTTAGTAGCCAAAACAGCTCGCAAAGTTTTGCCTTCATCTTTTTCCAGCAACAAACCCAAGTTAGATACGCCAGCTTCCAGATTCATTCCTCCCTTTCGTGGCAGAGCCTCCAACAGAGGCACCTCTCGTTCTGACGGAAGACAAGGTAAGAGGAGGAGGTCCAGATCTAGCCGTGGCAGAGTCTGACTGCCCACAACTTCAGACAGCAGTAGGGGCCAGATTGATGAACTTCTGGCAAGCATGGGAGAGAAGGGGAGTGGACCAATGATCTGTCCTTTTGTTGAAGGAGGGTTACAAAATCCCTTTTGTACGGAAACCTCTTCTTGTACAAATTCCAATAGACCTCTCTCCCAGGTATCGAGAGGAAGCAAAGAGACAGGCCTTACAACATCAGGTGTCTCTTTTGTTAGACAAGGGGCCGATAGTGAAGGTCTTGGACCATCAATCCCCAGGCTTTTACAACCGTCTCTTCCTGGTTCCGAAGAACACAGGAGGTTGGAGACCAGTGCTAGATGTGAGTGCACTCAACGTGTTCATTTTAAAAACAAAGTTCACGATGGAAACTTCCAAATCTGTTCTAGCAGCAGTAAGGGAAGACGACTTGATGGTCTCTCTCGACCTCCAGGACGCTTACTTCCATATCCCGATCCACCCAACCTTTCAACGTTATCTAAGGTTCATGTACGGGAAAGAAGTGTACCAGTTTCGAGCTCTGTGCTTCGGCCTCAGCCCTGCTCCTCTAATTTTTACCAGGCTCATGCAGAATGTAGCGAGCTTCCTACATTTGTCAGGGATCAGAGCCTCCCTTTATTTAGACGACTGGTTAATCAGGGCGTCGTCATTAAACCGCTGTCTGAAGGATCTCATATAGACATTGGACCTAGCCAAAGAATTAGGTCTTCTTGTGAACAAAGAGAAGTCACAACTGACTCCGTCCCAGACTATTCTATATTTGGGGATGGAGATACAGAGTCGAGTTTTTTGGGCTTTTCCATCGCCTACAAGGTTAGAGCAAGCTCTGTTAAAAATTCATCAATTTCAGAAGAAGAGCAATTGTTCTGTAAGAGTATGGATGAGCCTCTTGGGAACTCTATCATCACTGGAACAGTTTGTTTCCCTGGGAAGGCTCAACCTTCGCCCTCTCCAGTTTCATCTCAACCAACATTGGAACAAGGAGAAGGGCTTGGAGGCAATTTCCATTCCTCTCTCGAACTCAGTTAAGACGTGCCTGAATTGGTGGAACGACAACCTCAGACGTCGGGAGGGTCTCTCGCTTGCCCCCAAGACCCTCTTAATGAGAGAATGCCTTGATGAAGTCACTGAGCTTCAGCATGACATTCTATTCCCGTGCTGAAACTTGGTGACGGGCAAGAGGGCTCTCGAACTTGGGGAAATTGCTTCCCCAGTTCGAATCTAAATTTCTCTCTTAATTATCTTTTTCTTCCTTTTTATATTGCTTCAACCTTCTCCTAATATTATAAACTTTCCTCCATGTTGCTGTCCCAACCCTATGAGTAAAATTTCCCATATGTGTATATATTTACATATATGTGTGTTTATTATTATTTTTTTTTCTCACTCTTTTTATGGCATGGATGTTTCTACATCCGTTATTGCCACTTGGGCGGATGTTTCTACATCCGGTATTGCTGCCTGCTTTGATGAATGGGAAAGGTGTCGCGGTTGGGAGGTGTTTGTGCTCAAAGCTATATGTGAGAGTATTGGATGATCTCAGCCATCCCGAAGATGGTTTGGACCTTTTTGGCGGGACTATTCTCAAGTGTTGGGTCTTCGGAATCCAGGGGGATCCAACGCTTGGGGTAGGACTCTTGGCTTTTGGCCGGAAGCCCGTCATTACAGATATGGGGAGGATGATTCCATAGTTTCTTGGTCTCAGTCCTAACAGGCGGGTTCAGCTTACACCTGTGCCTCTATATCTGTTTTGATGCTATCCTTCGGGTAGGGTATGGAGTGGACCATCTGGGAAGTATACTCTCACTGTGCCGGTAGTGGAGAGTGTAAATTTCCTTCCCAACATGTGATGCCTTAATGTTCTCAAGCAGGTGAATCAAACTTCAAAAAATCACTCTTCTCTCTTCTTTTTTATGATGGATTCTTGTGAGAATGACCCCACCTCCCCTGGATATGCTGACTCGCCCCCGGCACTGTTGACGACCTCTGGCAATTCATTTAAAGAAAACTCCGTTGACGACGTAGGATTTAAAAAGGACTATTCTTTAAATACTCGGAAAAAGGGTAATTTGGGCAACACAGGAAAACTGAATGTCCTGCACATTACCCAAATCCCATTAGAAGCTAATTATGATGTGCTACATAAAATATTTGAGTGTTACGGATTAATAAAAGAAATTAGAATGAAACTTCAAGATGATAATTGGGAATCTTGGTTATCATTTAATTGTCATGAGGAAGCATTTAATGCAAGCCGTAATATTGTTGATATTAAAGTAGGTAATATGAGTGTTAAGGGTGCTCTGTGTGATGGGGCACCTAAAGATCTGGATGTCTACAGACCAGCAGACTGGGCTGATAAAGATATAGAGGCAGATATGCCATCCCAAAGAAAGCCAAAACCACCAATGTGGCTTCTTGCTCAATCTGTAGGAGGTACGGAAAATTATTTCAAGATCTGCAAATTTCTTCAGAAGAAGGTAGGTACGATCGCACCAGGAGATATATCTCGATTTGGTAAGAAAAGTTACTTGATAAAGGCCAAGTCATACACACAGTCTGTTATACTGTCCAATTTGAAGACAGTAAATGATGATATAAAATTGGACATCAAACCCCATCTAAACTTTAGCTATGGAAGGGGAGTGGTTTTTAATAGGGATCTGTATGAATTTACTGAAGAGGAGATATTGGCTATGTGTCCTCTATCAGTGTGGAAGGTACATAAAGTACCTGGAACATCAATGATTGTTCTTACTTTCCAGGATGCCGATGTACCTTTCCACATAGACCTTTTAAGCAAAAGCCACTGCAATGTTATAATTGCTTTGAATTTGGACATCCCTCCAAAGTTTGCAATAGTGAAAGAATTTGTAATACTTGCTCCAATATTTACCATGGGGAATGTACATTTGAGTCAAAGTGCTTAAACTGCAACTCTAATCATAAATCTAATGATAGGAGCTGCCAGTTTTATAAGTTAGAAGAGGCTGCCCTCAATAAATCAATTATTGAACATGTAAGCGTGGGGCATGCCAAGAGATTATTAAATAAATCTAATACTTATGCAAAGACATTAAAAACAGGAGAAAAAGTTCCTCGGGAATCATCTCACCCACCTACTACTGTAGGTAGTTCTCGAAAAAGGAACTCACCATCTATTGATAAAGTGCTGCATAAGACAAGAACATCTCCTAAAGATTTATCATTGAGTATCAACCAAAAGACATTGCCCACCACAATCAAACCTTTGTCCCCCATTACAAAGGATAGTACTAACCTCTCCCAGGCCATATCCTTGCCTGATTTAATAGAGATTCCACCTGACACCAAGTTATCTGGTGTACCTGTAGTGGGGAAGGTACAAAAACCTGGTAACTCTCAACCTATTAATCATAAAAGAGAGAGACCTCAATCTCTCTCACCCCCTTCCATAAGAAATACTAGAATTATGACATCAAATAAATATGATGTTTTGTCTGTTAATGTTGCCGATCAACCAGAAGATAATTCAAATAAATCAGAAATTCAAGTTGAGGTCCACCATCCCCCTCAACAAATAGATAAAAAAGATACAAAGAAAAACAACGTAAAACCCAACATAACAAGACCATCTCTGAAGAAACCTACTGGTAATAATGTTAAATTAAAAACTGCTAATGGGAAGACCTCATCCAAGATGTCTTCCCGAAATAATCCATAGTTTTCTCCTCAATTTTGCAATGGAATTGTCAGGGTTTGAGGGCCAAATATGAAGAACTTAAGCTCTTAATTCATGAGCATTCCCCCATAATTGTATGTCTCCAGGAGAGCAAGCTTGATGCTAATACCCCTTGTCCTCGCGAATATATTAGTTATAGGACACCTTATGATCACGGAGTAGGGAGCCATGGCGGAAGTCTCATGTACATTCGTCGAGATGTTCCCCAAATACCTATATCTATACGTACAACCCTGCAGGCAGTTGTTGAACAAATTGATATAGGGAGAAAATATACAATATGCTCTCTGTACTTACCTCCAAATGATAATATTTTATATGATGATTTAGCAGAGGTCATTCAACAACTCCCTCAACCTTTTCTCTTACTGGGAGATATGAATGGTAGACATCCTTTATGGGGTGATGTTTTGGCCAACACAAGGGGCAATATTATCTCATCAATTGTGGAGAATGAGGATGTGGGACTCCTTAATACAGGAGAGCCCACACACTTTCATGTTCAGACAGGTACTTTGTCATGCATTGACCTTTCAATTGCAAGCTCTAACTGCCTTCTTGATTTTGATTGGAGGACATTAGATGATTGGCATACTAGTGATCATGCACCAATCATTATAAACACCAACAAGGGTCCGCCTTTGCAAAGATCGCCATGTTGGAATCTAGACAAGGCAGACTGGGTTAAATTTTCCGAGCTAAGTGAAATCGAAGGGAGAGCAGAACAGTTTGAAAGTGTTGATGATGCCATAGACCTACTGAATGGAACTCTTCATACAGCAGGAGTCAATTCAATTCCCAAAACAACAGGGTTATTCAAACGACGACCAGTCCCGTGGTGGTCTTCAGAACTAACTGCACTCCACAGAGCCACAAGAAGATCTCTAACGCGATTGCGTAGACGCAGAACTGATGAGAATTTAACTATGTACAAGAAATGTAGAGCACAGTTCCGTCGTGCCATGAAATAAGCAAGGCGCCAGTCATGGATGTCTTTTGTTTCCTCCATTAACAGTAGAACACCACCATCTTCTGTGTGGAGGAAAGTAAAAAAGATAGCTGGCAAATTCACCCCCAACCCACCACCAGTGTTGAAGGTGAATGGCCAGTATGTAACTGAAGCAAATGAAGTTGGCAATGCCCTGGCTAATCATTTTTCAAATGTATCCAGCAAGTGTGAAGGAGCCCCTGGTCACCAGTATAGGAGCACTGAAGAAAAGAAAATTTTAAATTTTGCAACAAGAAGGGAAGAGTCGTATAATTCTCCTTTCACTGAAAGAGAATTTGATTCCGCACTTGCTCATTGCAACGATACAGCCCCTGGACCCGATGGAATTCCATATGCATTGATTAAACATGTACATTTTAATACAAAGCTATTTATTTTAAGCATTATTAATAGAATATGGCATGATCATAGTTACCCAAGTGTTTGGGAACTAGCCATTATTTTAGCCTTTTTAAAACCCGGTAAAGACAAGTTTTTAGCAGCAAACTATCGTCCTATTGCATTGACATCTTGTTTATGTAAAATTATGGAGAAGATGGTCAATGCAAGGCTGATATGGTACCTTGAAAAGAAAGGTATTTTATCACCGATTCAATGTGGATTCCGAAAAATGCACTCAACGACTGATGTGTTGATATGACTTGAGTCAAACAGCACCATGTTACAGTATTTTTTTACCTTGAAAAGGCATATGATACCACATGGAGATATGGTATTCTTAAAACCAGTCATGAATTGGGATTGAGAGGAGAGCTGCCACTATTTATTCAGGTATTTCTTTCACGTAGAGTTTTTCAAGTGAGAGTGGGGGAAACTATCAGAGAGTAAGTGCCAGGAAGAAGGAGTTCCTCAGGGTAGCGTGCTGAGTGTAACCCTTTTTGCACTAGCAATTAATGGGATATCCTCAGCCATTCCCCAGGATGTTCTCTCAACATTATTTGTGGATGATCTCTCAATATCATTTGCTGGCACTAGGATGGCAATGGTTGAGAGAAAAATCCAACTCTCTATTGATAAAATTATCCAGTGGGCTGACCTGAATGGATTTAAGTTCTCGACAAGTAAAACTACCATTGTCCATTTTTGTCGTATCCGGGGAGTACATCCAGACCCGGATAAATACATTAAAGGTCAACAGATACCATGTGCAAGAGAAGCTAAATTTTTAGGTTTGATATTTGATTGTAGGCTTACATGGGTTTCTCACTTAAAAGCATTAAAAGCTAAATGTGTTGAAGCTCTGAATATCTTAAAAGTATTGTCCCATACATCATGGGGGGCAGACCGCAATACTATTTTAAAATCATACAAGGCCTTGATTTTTTCCAAAATTAGTTATGGTTGTGAGGTATATTCTTCAGCCACCCCAAGCCGGTTAAAAATATTAGACTCGATACATCATGCAGGTATTAGATTGTCTACTGGAGCTTTTAAAACCTCGCCTATCCCAAGTCTCCTTGTTGATGCTGGAGAGTTACCTCTAGACCTTTACCGAATGTCTTCCATTCTTCGGTATTGGTTTAGATTGCAAAGACTCCCTAACTCTCTAGCCTTTCAGACTGCAAGCCTTGTAAGACACGCATCATACTTTGAGTTGCACCCAAAATCTCCTCAACCTTATGGCTTTCGGGTGAAACGATTATTAAATAGTCTGGATATAATTAGAAATAAGGTACTTCCATTCAAGGTATCATCAACGCCTCCATGGAAGTTACCAGAGATATCTTTTTGTAAATATTTTATTGGAGATAAAAAGAATATGTCAGACCTAGAAGCCAGGTCTCTTTTTAATGAACATGTTAAAGAACATAGAGGATCATCTTTTATCTATACTGATGGCTCCAAATCTGATGGTGGCGTTGGATTTGGAGTACATAGTAATGGTTTTAATTGTAGAGGTGCACTTCCTCTGACCGCTTCCATATTTACTGCCGAACTGTATGGCATATTAACCGCTATTGAGAAAATAGCGTTGGAGAAGGAGGGTAATTTTACAATTTTTAGTGATGCAAGGAGTGTCCTTCAAGCTATGGAAGTTTTTAATTCTAATAACCCTCTAGTTTTAAAGATTTTAGAATGGCTCTTCCTTATTGGACGGAGAGGTATAACAGTTCAATTTTGTTGGGTTCCAGCACATGTAGGTGTGTCCGGGAATGAGAAGGCAGATTAACTGGCTAAGGAGGCTGCATCCGAGTTGCTGCCAAGAAGGTATCCCATTCCCCGTAATGATTTCTTACCTGACATCAAGAAATTGGTTTGCAATAAATGGCAACAGCAATGGAATAGTCAAGATGGCAATAAAATGAGGGAAGTAACAAATGACATATCTCCTTGGAGGTATAATATGATGCCCCGAAAATGGGAGACGTCTCTTTGTCGTCTCCGTATTGGTCACACTCGGTTGACACATGAGTTTCTGCTGAAGGGCCAACACCAACCGTATTGTGACAACTGTTTAGTACCTCTAACAGTAAGGCATTTGTTGACCGAATGCCCCAATTATAACAACTTGCGGAATAGATATTTGTTTGAGGCTCGAGGTGAGGGTGGCAGGTTCATCCTTGCCAAGATTCTTGGAAATGATGTGTCCTACCATGCAAGTGGCATTTTTAGATCTCTTTCAGAAGCAGGTCTTCTGAAAAATATTTAACTTTTATGACATTCAATTTTTATGATTTTAATTGAATACTCTTTAATTTTTTATTTTATTTCATTTTTTATTTTTGTATACATAAATTAAATGTTACCGGCGTCAATGACCTTAGATGTCAGGATGCCTGAAAACTTTAAATCATTCATTCATTCATTGCCCCCAAGAACCCAGACCATGTTTTGTACTCAGACGCCTCGGACTTGGGTTGGGGAGCAACTCTGGACAGACTAGAATGCTCAGGTCTTTGGTCCAAAAAACAGGAGAGGCTTCATATAAATCACAAGGAGGTTCTGGCGGTCCATCTGGCCTTGAAAAAATTCGAAAGTCTGATTCGGAACAAGGTGGTGCAGGTGAACGCGGACAATACCACGGCGTTAGCCTACATCTCAAAGCAAGGAGGGACCCACTTGCACTCCCTTTTTGTCACCGCAAGGGATCTCCTAGTTTGGTCAAGGGAAAGAAACATCTCCCTTCTTACGAGATTTGTTCAAGGAGAAAAAAATGTGATAGCAGACTGTCTCAGCAGAAGAGGATAAGTCATCTCCACGGAGTGGATGCTTCACCAGGATATGTGCGAGAAACTATGGAGGATTTGGGGTCGACCTACCATAGACCTGTTCACGACATCATTGACAAAGAGGCTTCCTGTTTACTGCTCTCCAGTTCCAGATCCAGAGGCAGTCCACATAGATGCGTTCTTACTGGACTGGTCTCACCTGGAAATTTATGCTTCTCCTCCATTCAAGACCCTTCACAAGGTTCTACAGAAGTTCGCCTCTCACGAAGGGACCAGGTTGACGTTGGTTGCTCCCCTCTGAATAGCGTGGTTTGTATTTCGGTTACGGAACAAAGAAAGGTTTCTGCTACTTTCCTGAGTCTACTGATCCTATCCACTGAAGGAATTATATTTGCTTGTTCCGTACATATCAACAATTCCAGATAACTCCATCCTTTGCTTGGGCTAAAAGACTAGACTTCTCCCAATATGTGACAAAAGACAAGAAGTCTCTCTCTGCTGGAGATGCATATCAATCAGTAATAGGGGTGTCTCAGAAAAGGAATGACCTTGGCATGTGCACAAGCTAAAACTAGTGAGAAGACTTGGGTGAATACCTATAGAGCAGTTGACTGTCCATAAAACAGGAGATATAACAGCTTTGGCTCTGGAGAAGATCAGGCATGTAAAATTCCTTTAGTTCAGAGAAGCAAAATATGATTCAACACTTGACTAATGGTCCAGCCAGGACATTGCTTGCAGAATGGTCATGAAAGTGACTTTTATACCAGTAGTCTTGGTAAAAGAGAAGTTAATGCTCTTGCCGCCCATTCCCTCCATCTAGATACCGGGGGTTAATATCATGATCCAAATGTCGATTGGAAAGGGAGGACTCGATCCTTCAGGAACATGATTAGAGATAAGGCCTTGACTAGGATTGATACTGTCTCCAGATTCTTTGCCTCTGCTAGAGAGGCACCTTGGTTGGGTATTATAGGATCTGTAGTCTCCCTTGACCCCTCTTCCCACCAAAGAGATAGTAAATCATGTTGCTGCTGTTGATCACTTCTTGACTATCGTTCTAGCCTTGGGTGACCTATTCACTGTATCGCTGAACAGCTCGTGCTGTCCTGTCAGAGGGATCCTTTGATCGACTTGATATCATGGCCTGGAGAATGTATAACTAGGAAGGTGACCATCAGGGAATCATTTTGTGAACAGCAACCTATCCTTGCAAAAACTACCAATCTTGTGAAGATCTCCCTCTCGAGATATCCTCCTTAGTGGGTCTTGCTTCAATCAAATAGTAACTACTGACACCTCATTATAAATCTTAACAGCAGTGTTCCAGTCAACATGATATACTCCTATTACAGGATGAGGGTTTGTATTCGTGTAAGAATGTATTGACAATCAAATCTCACCTTAATTCATTTGTAAGCCAATACTACTTTAGTCTTAAAACAAGAGCACTTTCCTTCACATCCCTTCATTGGGTAAAATCTAGAATCAGCCCAACTAACAATTGTCAATGTAATACAGAATGAAGATAATCCTACTATAATCTACTACCCAGAAAATTCTGCCTTGAATAACTATCTTGAATCAAATTTTCATTTAAATTAAATCTTATCAACCCATAAACTTACCTGTCCTAATGCAATCCATCAACAATATCATAATCCATCATTACTATCATAACCCCTAAAAGGGCTAATCCCATTTTAACTTACCTAAAAAATTTTACCTCAATCTAATGATCATTTCTACAATACTATTCAAATCTAACAAACAATGCTTTTCATCAATCTCACCTTTAAAATGATATCTTCATAGTAAAATAAATTTTTGAACATTCTTACCCACTGGTTATATAACAATAGCTTTATTCTTCTGTCCGGCAGAAATTCAAAACTCGCAGCCATCGCATAGATATGCCAGGTAAACACTAGCGCCACCACGGAGCTAGGTCGAACTATTCCTTCTAGTATCAGATTTTCCATGCCCATAGGTCTCTAGAGGGGAGGAGGGTAGGATTTTAAGTTATATAACCAGCGGGTAAGTATGTTAAAAAATTTATTTTATTATGAAAATATAATTTTTAAACATTTAAACTTACCCGCTGGTTATATAACAATAGCTGATTGACACCCTTGATGGCGGGTCAGAGACAGCAACATTAATGGAATTTCACTTAAGAGTTTAAAACAAAACTAGCTTAAGGGTTCGAACCTATTAAGGAAGCTGACTTCAATGATTCTCTGCATTATTAAGTCTGCTGTCCTTTGAGAACCAGCGATCCACCCAGGGGGCTGAAGAACTCTAGGAGCTGTCAAACGGTGAATAACCTATATGCTGACAGGACCTCAACTAATACCCTTCTTCCGGGCGCTCTCAAGGAACAAATGACTACCTGACTAAGTCAGAGATTGCGGAAGATTGTCTAACAATTTCCTCCAATCATAACAATATATACAAGTTCCAAGAGGGGAAAAGGGTACTAGGGATTAAGGGAGTGTAGTGGTAGATCCTTCACCTACTACAGCATTCACTGCTATGAATGGACCCAAAGTGTAGCAGTCCTCATAAAGAGTCTGGACACGTTTTAAATAATGTGAGGCGAATGCAGATTTACTTTTTCAAAACGTTGTATCCCTTATACTTTGCAGAGAACGATTTTGTTTAAAAGCTACAAAAGTTGCCACAGCTCTAACTTCATGAGTCTTAACTTTCAGGAGCTTAAGGTCTGCCTCACCACAGTGTGTGAGAGCTTCTTTAATCAAAAGTCTTATGAAATATGATAAGGCGTTTTTCGACATAGGTAAAGCCGGTTTTTTGACTGCACACCAAAGAGCTTCTGAATTTCCTCTTAAACCTTTAGTCCTGTCTAAATAAAACCTTAGTGCTCTAACAGGACAAAGAACCTTCTCCAGCTCTTCACCCACCAAATCAGAGAGGTTAGCAATTTCGAAAGATTTTGGGCATGAGTGAGAAGGAAGTTCGTTCTTGGCTAGAAATTAAAGCTGAAGGGAGCATATAGCTTTGCCATTTCTAAAACCAATGCTTTTGCTAAATGCATGAACTTCACTGACCCTTCTAGCTGTAGCTAAGCTTACTAAAAATGGAGTCTTTAAAGTCAGATCTTTAAAAAAACGCAGAGTTCAAAGGTTCGAATCTGTCACTCATAGGAAATTTTAAAACCACGACTAAATTCCAGGCTGGTGAATCCTGTTGACGTTTCTTAGAGGTTTCAAAGGATCTAAGGAGATCCTGAAGGTCCTTGTTATTCGAGAGATTTAAATGTCTATGCCTGAAGACCGTTGCTAGCATACTCCTGTACCCTTTAACGGTTGAGGAGGAGAAATTGTGCCTTCTTCTAAGCTCTAAAAATAAATTGGCAATTTGAGCTATAGAGGTACTGGAGGAAGAAACTGAGTTAGCTTTACACCATGCTCTAAAAACTTCCCACTTGGATTTGTACACCCTGATAGAAGTTCTTCTTGCTCTAGCAATAGCCTTAGCTGCTTTTTTCGAAAAGTTTCGAAGAGTTTTTGCTATCCCGTAAAGCAGCCTGGAATGCGTTCCCCCTTGTTTCGCTATGTAGGCCAAAGCTGTGGTATTGTCTGCATTGATTTGTATTACTTTGTTTAGTACTAGTTTCTCGAACCCCTTGAGAGCCAACAGGACTGCTAACAGCTCCTTTTGATTGATGTGGAGGCTTTGCTGTTGTTTTGTCCAAAGACCCGAAATCTTTGACTTTCCTAGTGTTATTCCCCACCCTGAGTCAGAGGCGTCGGAAAACAACACAAGGTCTGGTCTCTTTTGTTCCAAAGAGAGACCTTCCAGGAACCTGTATGTTTTTCCAACAACGAAGGCGCTCTTTTATTGGCTCCGTAAGAGGAATGCTCTTCTTGTCGAGGCTGTCCTCTCTGTTCCAATGGCAATTGTGATGGAACTGACGGAGTCATAAATTTAGTTTCACCAGACACAAATTGTTCCAGTGAAGAGAGGGTTCCCAGGAGACTCATCCACTCCCTCACTGAACAAAACTCCTCCTTTAGAAAGGCACAAAGCCTTAGGAGAGCTAGCTGTATTCTTGCAGGTGATGGAAAAACCTGAAAAGTCAGACTGTGAATCTCCATCCCCAAATAAAGAATCTTCTGAGAAGGGATCAATTGAGACTTCTCTGAATTGACCAGAAGTCCTAGCTCCTCTGACAGACTCATTTATCAGACGCAAATCCTCCAGACAGCGATTGAGTGAGGGGGCTCCTAGTAGCCAATCGTCCAAGTACAAGGAGGCTCTGATGCCTCTTGAGTGGAGCATGCTTGCCACATTCATCATGATCTTTGTCAAGACTAGAGGGGAGGTGGTGAGGCCGAAGCATAAGGCCAGAAACTGGAATACTTCCTTCCAGAGGTCTAAGGATAGGAAACAACGATATGTCCTCACAGACGCACCCTCTATTTGAGGGGTGGTGCTTAGCCCGAAACAAAGAACTCAAAACTGGACAACTTCCTCCCATATACGAACCTTCCGGTAGCTTCAAGTTCGGATGGATGGTGCAGTAGAAGTAAGCATCCTGGAGATCTAAAGAGATCATCCAGTGGACCTTCTTTACTTCTGCAAGCATAGTCTTATGAGTCGCCATAGAGAACTTTTGTCCTCTGGACGTAGCTTGAACAGTATGTGACTGATGTTGGACGTCACTGTTCATTTGATGTTCGACGTCACGTGCTTGTTGCTCGACGTCACGTTCAGCTTCACCCCGACGTCACGTTCAGCTTGACCCCCGACGTCACGTTCAGCTTGACCCCCGACGTCCCGTTCAGCTTGACGCCCAATGTCGTGATTAGCTGCCTAGCAATCGTTGCCGCGCTTGGAAGGTAAACGCTTGATGACACACTTAGCCGTTTGATGTCTGGTAACAAGAGAAGCAGACACTCATTGGGATATAGAAGCCATATCACACTGTTCAACATTTAGCTTGCTGGTAGGCCGCCTGTGCGACAACGCGTCCTGATAAGAATCATGAAGAACCATCGCTTTGCTAACAGCAGGCTGATAAGACTGCATAACAGAAGAGAGCCGTTGCTTCATGCCAGCAGCATAGTCCAACTAGGATCAACATTAGGTGACACCAGTGTAGAAAACTTTGATCGCTAACTCGCCTTCCTCATCGCTTACATAACGCTCCGCATTTCAGCAGACGGAAAACAGTCTGGCGGAAGCGGCGGTGCCTGTACCGTAACACCAGACTCAGGAACAAGATCCTTATCAGTCTGAACTAGAGCTTTGCCAATTTCTGACCTCCTGACAGGACGTATACAGCAAAAAAGGGGCACTGCCTTCTCTTACAAAAGCCCTAATGCACTTCCTACTGTTGCACCAAAATCTGCAATTGGGTTCTTTATGCTGCATTGAGGACGCGCTAAAGCACTGCCCTATCAGCACTGTCTTTTTTACTTTGTTACTTTTCTAGAATGATTTATTGTTAATTTATTCTCATCATTTATTTATTTACTTATTTCCTCTCCTCACTGAGCTATCTTTTCCTACTGGAGTCTTTAGGCTTATATTATATCTTGCTTTTCCAACTAGGGTTGTAGCTTGGCTAGTAATAATGATAAAATAATAAACAGAGACTCCTTTTGACGTCTTCCTTAGCGAAAGACTCTGAAGGCGGAACGAGGAGCAGCAGGTACAAAATAAAATGGAAACTTCAGAAAAACTCTGAGTTTCTGAAAGTCACTCCCTTCCTCCTACAAGTCTCTAACCTAGGTAGAGATGTCTTGTTTTCTATGAGTCAACTCCTTAAGGTTCTGGTTCTGACCTCAATGCTTTAGAGGTTTAATTCTCTCTCTCCCAACCAAGAATTAGTTCAAGCAGGCCTTGGTCTGAGAACATAATATCTTTCTAGATAATATTTATTTCTTAATATAGTGCCTGGCGTAACAATGTTCTAATGCTAGACGCTCATGGTCACGTAGACATCAAGTTCTACTTGATGTCATGCACGCTCTTGACGCTCGGCGCCACATGACTTTCAGAACAATAACGCTTGCGATTAAAAAACGCTCCCGATTCAGACTCTCGGAACTATGCCGATCGCGTCTAGAACAGTAGATCATCGAACAAGAGAAAACCAAGAAGTTGCACTAAGTTACAAACATCGTGTCAAACTCTTACAGCAGCGTTAGTAGCTAGCCTTGCTGAACGCTTGATGACCAACGATCTGTTGTTGTCATGCTCAGCTTGGCATGAGGGGTCACGCTCAGCTTGGCACGAGGAGTCATGCTCAGCTTAGCGCAAAGTGTCACGTTCAGCTTGGCGCGAGGCGTCACGTTCAGCTTGGCGCGAGGCGTCACGTTCAGCTTGGCGCGAGGCACCATGCTCAGCCACCTGGCGAGCACCATCATGCTCAGCTGCTAGGCACGCGCCATCAACCTCAGCTCTTTTTAAAAGGTAAGAACATTTGAATGCTCATTACCTGTCAAGAATGATTCTAATTTTTGTTTTCAGCTTCGCGCCTGATGCGCGCCATTGCTTAATGTTAGAAAACACTTTTACCTCGCCTTACCTACGGCGAGGGCGAGCGTTTTGGGGATCGTCAACAGAAAACGCTTGAGGGGACTTCTGCTCGGGTCTTACAAGGTGGTAGGCACCAGGCTACGCCTCTCGCCGCTCGACTTTACTTCTCCCATGGGTACGGGAGCTTGAAAGGTGTCTAAGGCTAGGATAACGACAGGTCCGAACAGAAGCACCCTCCACTGTATTGAATAAAATTCACTGCACTAATTTAACACTAAAAATTTGTATTTTTAACTCTTTGGTATAAAACCAAAAGTATACACGACCATAGAGGGAGATCTTACCATTCTGTCAAGTGCTTGAATGGGAATGCAATAGTGTACCAACCGTGTTTCACACAATTGTACATAATTCCTTTTGTATATATTATGCTTGTATCTTCGCTCTTCCCTCGCACTAAAACGAACATGAAAATTCATGTCTGGTTTTTCCTCTGTAATATTGTCTGTCTTGTGAACTTGTTATGTCCTGTTGCCTTGAGGTTTTGTATATAAGGAGAATGTTCTACAATAATATAACTTAGTCGATTGCATCCTGCCTTTGAGTTCACAACCCTCTCTCGGCCGTCACATTGGTGACCCCGGATGTCGACTCGCTCCCACCGCCTTCCACCCCCACCCCCTCGCCCCTTCATCGTTAGTACTGTAGAGGACTCTACGGCAGTTGGTGCTGCGGCCGCTCCATTCAAACTTTCATCATTTGCAAGCGGAGAGGCATTTGCTTGGTTTCAACGCGCTGAAGTCCAGTTTCGTATCAGAGGCGTGACTCGCTCAACCACCAAAGCGGATTATGTTCTCGCGGCGATACCCGAGGACACCTTCCCAGAAATATCCGACTGGCTTTGTGAACAAGGAGACACCCCAATAGCTTATGACGCCCTCAAAACATACCTTCTACAGCAGTACTCGCCGTCGCCAGCCGCCCGTATAGCAAAGCTTTTTCAGCTCTCGCAACAACCGTTGGGGGACCAAAGGGCTTCGCTTGCCCTCAGGGAAATGACCAGTATCGCTTGCCTTCAACCTGCCGCAGACGGCTCTCCTCGTGAGGTGAACCTACTTCGTGCCCTTTGGATACGCCGTTTACCCGAACCTGTACGCGCTGCCATACCCCATGTCGATAGTTTACCCATAAAGGACTTGATGACCAAAGCCGACGCCCTTATGGACAGCCACTTCAAGACCTCCATCAACGCCTCCACCCCTGACGAAGAGGATGCCTATTCAACGTCAACCGAAGCTGACATGAATGCCGTAGGACATACACGCCTACCCCGTGACGTGCCGAAGCAGCGACGAAGCCTCCCACCACCCACCAATCGCTCTCGCCCCAACGAACGACTTCTACAGCCACGTACTACCTCCCATCCGCCGCAGTTTTGCTACTACCACTTCAGATTCGGGGCAACCGCGAAGAATTGTGCCAAGGATTGTCAGTGGCCAAAAAACATGTAAGTAGGCCATCGCTTGTGGCGGTGGCCTCCCGTGTTTCTAATCTTTTCTTTTTACAGGATGCAGGGATGGGCGTGCGATTTTTGGTAGACACGGGTGCTTGTCGTTCTCTTTTGCCAAGGAAACTCTTCAAGGCACAACGTAGTCTGTCTACATCTGCCGACGTCCGCTTGGTAGCTGCCAACGGATCTGCGATACCCACCTACGGTTACGAGAACCTCACATTATCGTTCGGAAACGGAAAATTCAATTGGAAGTTTTTCGTTGCTGACGTCACAATGCTAATCCTCGGTGCGGATTTCCTCTCTCATTTCCACCTTCTGGTCGATGTCGCCCACCGACGATTGGTCAACGCAGATTCGTACTTGTCGACACCTCTTCAACCCGCCCCCTCTAACCTCGCTCTCCACATCAGCGCACCCACGGATGCCTACGCTCACCTCCTCACGTCGTACCCGGAAGTTTTCCGTCCAGAACTTCGCCAAACACCCACAATTCCTGCCAAGCACGGTATTTATCACCATATCAAGACGACGGGACCCCCAGTCTTCGCAAAATTCAGACGTCTGGCACCGGAACGATTGGCAGCCGCCAAACAGATGTTCACCGAAATGGGGGAAATGGGCCTTTGCCAAAAGGCCTCCACCCCATGGTCGTCACCCTTACACATCGTTCTGAAGAAAGATGGCTCCCTCCGTCCGTGCGGGGATTACAGGCGCCTGAACATGCAAACAGAACCGGATCACTACCCCCTCCCAAACATTGCCGACGTGACCTCCTACCTGCACAAAGCAAAGGTTTTCTCTACGCTTGATCTCCTGAAAGGGTATCATCAGGTGCCTATGAACCCAGAAGACATCCCTAAGACTGCCATCACCAATCCGTTTGGTACATACACCTTCAATTACTCCTGTTTTGGCCTTCGTAATGCTGGGGCCACGTTTCAACGTCTCATGGATGGCATCTTAGGGGACCTCCATTTCTGTGTATCTTATGTGGACGACATACTTGTGTTCTCCTCCTCAAAAGAGGAACACCTCCATCACCTGCGCATCGTGCTCGACCACCTGCAACAAAACGGCCTTGTAGTCCAGTACGACAAGTGTACCTTTGGCGCCAACGAAGTATCGTTCTTAGGGCACCGCATCACTCCTGAAGGTGTCCACCCCCTCCCTGAGAAGGTAGCAGCCGTTCAGAACTTCCCCGTGCCCTCGACCGTCAAAGCTCTGCAGGAATTCTTGGGCATGATCAACTATTATCACCGTTTTCTGCCAGCCATTGCCGCCACTCTTGCTCCCCTCTACGCCTCCCTCAAGGGCAAGCCGAAGGATCTGAAGTGGGGTCTCCTTCAAGAAGCAGCCTTCTGCAATGCAAAGAAGGCCCCATCAACTGCTGCGGCTCTCACTATTCCTATCCCACACGCCCCTCTCCTTCTCTCCACCGATGCCAGCGACGTCGCTATTGGTGCAGTACTCGAGCAGGGGGTCAAAGGCTCGCCCCGCCCATTGGCCTTCTTCAGCAGAAAACTGTCCAAGGCAGAATCGGGTTATTTTACCTTCGATCGAGAATTGCTGGCGGTGCACTTGGCTGTCCGTCACTTTCGCCATTTCTTAGAAGGTACGCCCTTCGTCATTCGCACAGACCACATGCCTCTGGTGCACGCCTTCACTCGACAGTCTGACGCCTGGTCCGCCCGTTAACGCCGACATCTTTCCGCCGTGGCTGAATACAATTGCACCCTCCAATACGTCCCTGGGAAAATGAATCCCGTTGCCGATGCCCTGTTAAGAAACACGTTGGCTGCCGTTCAACTGGGATTGGATTACAACGCCCTGGCTGAAGCCCAACGACAGGATCCAGAGTATCAAGCTTGTAGGACATCCTGCACGTCCCTACTTTGGGAAGACTTTCCCCTCGAAGACTCCAACACCACCCTCCTCTGTGACGTCAGTACTGGTAGACCGCGACCTTGGATTCCTGCTCCCATGCGCCGACAGGTGTTTGATTTCATTCACGGCCTTTCACATCCCTCGTGCCGTTCTACTGCACAGCTGCTGAAGGCAAAGTTCATTTGGCACGGCATTTCTAAGGATGCTAAGGATTGGGTCCGCGCCTGTACTTCTTGCCAAACTTCCAAAGTACATCGACACACGGATTCAGGAGTGGGCACCTTTCCTCAACCTGAGCGTCGCTTCGCACACATTCACGTCGACGTTGTAGGCCCCCTACCCACATCACAAGGACATCGTTACCTGTTTACCGTCATCGACCGCTCCACTCGTTGGCCTGAAGCCATTCCCATGGAAACTGCAACGTCCGCCTCATGTATATCTGCCTTACTCTCTGGATGGATTTCAAGATTCGGTATCCCTGAGCATATTACTTCTGACAGGGGAACCACTTTCACCTCTCAATTGTGGACGTCATTAGCGAATCTCCTAGGCATCACCCTACATCAGGCAACGGCCTAAAACCCCGCTGCCAATGGAATGGTTGAACGTTTTCATCGCACCCTCAAAGCAGCTTTGATGTCCCGCTGCAAGGATTGCAATTGGTTTACTCAGCTTCCCTGGGTCCTCCTGGGACTAAGGACCACTCCTAAAGACGCCTTAGACGTCTCGGCAGCTGAAATGGTGTATGGCAACCCGTCGGTCGTCTCTGCCGAATTTTTTCCTTCTACAACCTCCTCCGACGATCTCCAGTGCATACGTCACATTGTGGGAAAATTTACTCCGTGCCCCCAGACTTACAAGCCCCCAGCGAAGCATCACATACCAACGGACTTGCACTCTGCAACGTACGTCTTCCTGCGCAACGACACCAGCAAGCCACCACTAACGCCCCCTTACACGGGCCCTTTCCTTGTGATCCGACGCAGTCTGAAAGCATTCCTTCTAAACATTCGGGGCAAAGAAGACTGGGTCTCCATTGATCGTCTAAAACCTGCTTATCTTCTGCCAGATGACCCGCCTACAGTTCACCTCTCTAGATCAGGGCGCCCTATTTAACATGTACAGTATGTCATTTTTAGGGGGGAAGCCATGTACCAACCGTGTTTCACACAATTGTACATAATTCCTTTTGTATATATTATGCTTGTATCTTCGCTCTTCCCTCGCACTAAAACGAACATGAAAATTCATGTCTGGTTTTTCCTCTGTAATATTGTCTGTCTTGTGAACTTGTTATGTCCTGTTGCCTTGAGGTTTTGTATATAGGGAGAATGTTCTACAATAATATAACTCAGTCGATTGCATCCTGCCTTTGAGTTCACAACCTTCTCTCGGCCGTCACAATAGTCACTGAATCCCATATAAAATGTAACATGACAAATTCGTAGGTAATTTGTATTTTTCCTAACTATACAAACTTTAGCTATTTAATATGGGTGATTACTTTCGGCGTAGATGAAATGTCGATCCATTAGAATTTTATCGACGGTTTACTACCCCACCTCTAGTTAGCGGGGGGGAGGGAGGGTAGCTTGCTACCCTTCCCCCCTCACACTCATCTGTGCTTGAGCTCACTTTGCTTAGAGGTAGGACTTCATGGGGCATAGGGCTAGCGGGCAAGTTTGATTGAATATCTAAGGTTTGTATAATTAGGAAAAATACAAATTACCTACGAATTTGTCATTTGTTCCGTAACTGAAATACAAACCACGCTATTCAATATGGGTGACTCACCCCTTAGGAAGGGTGGTAAGTCCCAGCCAGTACTGGCTTTTGGCTTTGCCTGGGGACTCGGTATCTGTGTGTGTCAGCACTCAGCAATAAGGGGTCCCTGCACCTCACTAGAACCTTGTTGCGCAAGAGCTGCGGCCTATGTAAGCTGTGTGTGAAGGTCTGAAATCTGACTCGTCTTAGGAAGTTGACCTGTAGTCCTTTAGATGGAAACTTAGGTTAGGACTCTCCCAATATCACCTCGTCAGGGTATGGGGACGTGACAGTATTAGCTTAATACTAGGAACACAAGGAAACTTGGTTTACCTGCAGTGGTTCGAGGTCAGCTGTGCAGAGAACCCAGGATGCTGCTTTCCCCAAGAGAGGGGAGGATGAAGAAAAGAATAAGGGCCAGACAAACCTTTTCATTCATGCAGACTAAGACCGTGTAACAATGCATTCAACCTTCTGCTACTTGTCCATTTAGGAGCCTGAGGTTTAAACCAGCTGTTGTGCTGCCACCAGAGGGCCAATAGAAAACGTATCAAGCCTCCTGTGGGTCACGTCTTGCAGGTAGTGGGCTGTGAAGGTCGTCTGACGCTTCCACACCGCCGCTTGTAGAACCTGCGTCACTGAAAAGTTCTTCTTGAAGGCCAAGGACGTAGCTACGTCCGACATCATGTGCTCTAGGGTGACGTGATGGAGGAGGGTCAGGATTCAGGGACAGATGGATCACCCTACGAATCCATGCTGAGATAGTATTCTTGGTAACCATCTTCTTTGTTCTCCCAGTGCTCATAAACAATGCCTGCACTTGGGGATGAACTGTAGCCGTTCTTTTGAGATATAGCCTCAGCCTCCTTACTGGGAACAGTAGGAGATGGTCTGGGTCATCTGTTACAGAACGAAGACTCGAAATCTGGAAAGAGTCGAACCGAGGGTCCAGCAATCCCGGATTCTGAGTCTTAGCAACAAACTCGGGGACGAATCTGAACGTTACCTCCCTCCATACCCTGGAATGGGCGATGTCATACGAGAAACCATGAAGTTCACTGACTCGCTTGGCCGAGGCCAAAGCTAGTAGGAACACCGTCTTCCAAGTTAGGTGGCGATCTGAAGCCTGGCGTAATGGTTCGTAAGGAGGTCTCTTATGAGACCTGAGAACTCGAACCACGTTCCATGGAGGAGGTCTCACTTCCGACTGAGGGAAGGTAAGTTCATAACTTCGTATGAGTAGGGAAAGTTCCAGCGAAGAAGAAATTTCCACTCCTTTGAGCCTGAAGGCAAGACTTAAGGCTGAGCGATAGCCTTTCACTGCCGAGACTGAAAGGCGCATTTCTTCTCGCAAATACACGAAGAACTCCGCTATTGCCGGAATAGTGGCATCGAGTGGAGAGATACCCCTTCCACAACACCAACCACAGAAAACTCGCCACTTTGCCTGGTAGACCCCTGCGGATGACCTTCGCAGGTGTCCAGACATCCTGTTCGCAACTTGTTGCGAAAATCCTCTCTCCGCAAGGAGATGCTGGATAGTCTCCAGGCGTGAAGTCGAATCGAAGCAACGGATTTGTGAAAGATGTTGGTGTGGTTGTTTGAGTAGCTCGTGTCGTGGAGGGAGTTCTCTCGGAAGTTCCGTTAGGAGTTGCAGAAGGACTGGAAACCATTCCGCATGATGCCATAGCAGAGCTATAAGGGTCATCGAGTGATTGACCGATATTCTGGTCTTGTTGAGTACCCTCCTCATCAAACAGAACGGGGGAAAGGCGTATACGTCGATGTTGTCCCACCGTTGTTGGCAGGCATCTTGCCAGAGTGCCTTGGGATCCGGGACTGCGGAGCAGTACAGCGGGAGCTTGAAGTTCAGCGCTGTAGCGAACAGATGCACAGTCAGGGAACCCCACAAAGTCAGGACTTTGCTGGCTACTAGATGATTCAAAGACCACTCGGTACTCACTATCTGAGACGCTTTGCTCAGACTGTCGGCGAGCACATTCCTCTTGCCTGGAAGCGATTGATGGCGCGTTGGAGAGCGCTGGTGAGCAGGGGAAGAGGTTATCTTCCCTTTTGCGCCCAGATCGGGAAGATCGTGGGCGCACAGGAGACTGCTGGGGCGTAAGCGAGCGCTGGCGGGCAGGAGAACAGGGGCGCGCATGGCGCGCATCATGATGGCGAACAGGTGAGCGCTGGTGCACAGGTGAGCGCTGGCGCACAGGTGAGCGCTGGCGCGCGGGTGAGCGCTGGCGCCCTATAACAGGATCTTCAGCAGGCGAGCGCTTGCACGCAGGTGAACGTTGGCGTGCAGGGGATACCTGGCGCGTAAGGGACTTGGACACAATTTTGTGTGAAAGTCCCTTGTGCCCCGAAAGGACCGTTGGCCGCTTAACAACAGAGTGAGTAGGCGCCCACAACCGATAGTGGAATCGAGTGGACTTCGGTCCATCTCAGTATCTCTAATGCTAGATGGGATAGCTGCTCTGAAAAGGTACCTCCTTGCTTGTTGATGTAAGCCACTACCGTGGTGTTGTCGCTCATCACCACCACAGAGTGACCCGCCAGATAATGTTGGAACTGTTGAAGGGCCAGGAATACGGCCTTCATTTCTAGCAGATTTATATGGAGGCACTTTTCTGATTTTGACCTCAGGCCTGAGGTCCTGTGGTGCAGATCGTGGGCCCCCCACCCTTTCTTTGAGGCGTCCGAAAACAGCATCAAATCCGGGGGAGGACGAGAAGATCCACTCCCCTTCGTGGGTTCTCGTCTGTCACCCACCACTGAAGGTCCGTCCGTTCCTTGATTCCACCGGGACTTGAGTCGCCATTGGAGAGATCTCCTTCTCAGGCGACCGTTGGGAACTAGACGGGCAAAGGATGAGATGTGACCGAGGAGACGTAACCACGATTAGGCTGGGAGCTCTTCTCGTCTGAGGAAAGAACTCGCAACCCTCATCAGCCTTGCTATCCTGTCATCTGATGGGAAGGCTTTGTGACGATTGGTGTCTATGATCATGCCTAGATATATCAGTCTTTGAGTAGGAAGCAGAGAAGACTTTTCGAGATTTACCATGATCCCCAGATCTTGGCAAAGTCCAAGAAGTTTATCTCGGTGCTAGCAGCGAAGTTTACTGTCCCAAAGGCTCTTCTTGGGGGGACTTGTGGACGTTCTCCGAGGGCTTGGCTGGCTCTGGTCTAATCCTTGAGGATGACTTCGGTAAAGTCTTGGAATCCTTCGACTCCCTCCTGGGAGGGATGCAGGACTCAAAACAGTGATGGTGGGAGGCTCTTCTCCACCCCAACCCAAGAAGACTTCCCTGCGCAAGGTGGGGTTTCCCTTATTGGTGCGATGGGGGAACACCTCACCTCGCGTGAATCCCCTGAGGAAGGGGAATCTTCGTCCGAAGGGGGGGAGTGAAAATCTGAGGGGGTGAGGAGGCCTTCCTCAAAGACTTTTGAGGAGTCAGCTTCGCCCTTGGAGAAGTTACCACGTCAGATACTCCTCTCTTCCTCTTCAGGGGAGTCGAAGCTGCCACTGATTTGTGGCCCAGCTCAGAGAGAACAGGCTTAAAAGCCTGCATGACCGATCTGACTGGGGACCCAAATCAGGGCTGCTGACTGACAGCTGTGCTGTCAGACACTCCTTCTGGAGAGAAGGGGATCGTTTGATCCCTAGAAGGAGTTACCAAAGGAGGGTCTGTCTGAAAGGAAGGAGGAGAAAAGTCCCTGGACCTATCCGGAATACTCCCTCCCTCCAGCGAGCGCGCTGTTTTGCGCTTGTGGGGGGGGGGAGATGGACGCGATGGTGATGACCTGGCCGCGCGGGGTCCTGCAGCCTCGCGCATAAGAGCGCCCTGGGGGTCGCGCTGGCGCTCGCGCGATGGAATTTGGCTTGGGTCGTGAGCGGGAGATTGGCGAGGGCGCAAGGGCGATGGCAAGGGCGACCGATGGTACACAGGGGCGCGGGCTGGAGATTGCAAAGGGCGCACAGAAGGCTGGATGAGCACTCGCATGCGCGAAGGCGATTGTTCGCGCGGGTGGGCGAACAATCGCCTTCGCGCGCACGGGCACGCAGGATCTCGAAGAGCCCGTAAGGACAAAAACGTTGGGCGCGCGCAGGAGATATATCCCTTGCGTGCGGGCACACATGAGAGCACACATCCGGTTGTATAGGTGGGCGCGCGATGGCGTGCAGGTGAAGGATGGCGAGCAGGCGGGGTCCGATGGCGGGTCAGCGATTGATGGCGCGTTGGAGAGTGCTGGCGAGCAGGGGAAGAGGTTATCTTCCCCTTTGCGCCCAGATCGGGAAGATCGTGGGCACGCAGGAGAGTGCCGGGGCATAGGCGAGCGCTGGCGAGCAGGAGAACGGGGGCGCGCATCATGACGAGGGCGCGCAGTAGCGTTCTGGCGAACAGGTAAGCCCTGGCGCACAGGTGAGCGCTGGCGCGCCATAACAGAATCTTCTGCAGGCGAGCGCTTGCGCGCAGGTGAACGTTGGCGTGCAGGGGATACATGGAGCGTAAAGGACTTGGACACAATTTTGTGTGAAAGTCCCTTGTGCCCTGAAGGGACCGTTGGCCGCTTAACAACAGGGTGAGTAGGCGCCCACAGCGCGCCAGCAGCCAGGAACGGCGACGGCAGGTCAGCAGGTCTGGTGGGTGGAAGGTCGGCGTGTCCTTTGCAAGGCGACCTTCCACCGAAGGAGATCGCGAACGATCTGCGGAGAGGTCCAGGGTTGTAGCTGGTAGTGTCGGCGAACGACGGCGAGGTTCCTCTGCGGCGGACTGCGGAGACGATGAACCGAAGAGGCGCCTCCTAACACCCTTGTGAGGTGAAGGAAGGCCTCTACGGCAAAGAGGAAGGCAGGCTTTACGCCTTATACGCCCTCTGGGGGCCGTGGGGTCAGCGGGCTGACCATCGGCAGTCCTCCGAAGAGGAGTCTCTGTGAGTGAACTCCCCCGAGGGGAAGAATCACCGACAGGAGAGACTGTTGGACTCAGTTCCTCCCTCGAAAGATGTTCTGAGTGGGGAACTAAGCCTTCAGCTACATTAGCAACATCAGGAGCCGAGGTTTGATACAACTCATCGGAAGCCTCTGCCACAACAACGTCAACGATAGACAGAGGATCAACCTCTGCTAAAGTCGGCGATTGTTTGACAGCTACCCCCAACCTGATCATGTCAAACAAGGCTTCCTTGGAGGGCGAACCCTCAAGCCCCAAGGAAGCCCAAAGCTGCAATAATTAATTATTAGTAACATTTACATTTAAGGGGAGAGGCGGCCTGTAAATTTAGCAATTTCGTGAAAATTTTGCCAAAATAAGATTTCGCCATTTTCAAAGAGGTAAGGGACCCTGTTGTTGCCAGACGAAAGATGAAAACAATCCAAAGTATATTAATCATAAAAATGGCAATTTATTGTGCCCCCTGTGGCCGCGGGGGCATAAAACAATTAGAATAGCGCCAACGTTATCCCTGCGTGTCGTAAGAGGCGACTAAAAGGGACGGGACGAGGGGGCTGGGAACCCCCTCTCCTGTATAAAAAATCCTGTGAGACAGCAACAAAGAGATGGAGCTGGGGGGAGAGTGACTGCTCCCCGCACTCTAGTTTTGGGGTGTTTGAATGTGCGTGGTTGTAGTACGATAGAGAGTAAAAGATGTGAGATTGGAAGTATGTTTAGAAGTAGAAGGATGGATGTATTGGCCTTGTGTGAGACAAAGATGAAAGGAAAGGGTGAAGTGATGTTTGGTGAAATGTCTGGTAGAGTGTCTGGGATTGAAAGGGGAAGAGCGAGAGAGGGTGTGGCTTTATTGCTGAGTGAATGGATGACAGGTAAAGTAGTGGAATGGAAAGAGATATCATCTAGGTTAATGTGGGTAAGGGTTAGGTTGGGTAGGGAATGTTGGGCGTTTGTCAGTGCGTATAGGCCAGGTAGTAAGAAAAGTGAAGAAGAGCGGAATGAGTTCTGGAATGAATTAACTAGGTGTGTAGAAGGACTGGGTAGAAGGAATTATGTAGTTGTTATGGGTGACTTAACTGCTAGAGTGGGCGCTGGAGAGGTATAAGGTGTCATTGGGAAGTATGGCGTACCAGGTGAAAATGAGAGTGGTGAGAGACTGGTAGATATGTGTGTTGAACAAGAGATGGTAATAAGTGCTAGCTTTTTTAAAAAGAAAGATAAAAATAAGTATACATGGGTAAGAGTGGCAAATGGAAGAGTAGTAGAAAGGGCATTAATGGATTATGTGTTGATAACTAAAAGAATGTTTGGAAGATTGAAAGACGTGCACGTGTTTAGGGGTAAGGCTAACGGTATGTCTGATCATTTTTTGGTGGAAGGAAAATTAGTTGTAGCAAAAGAGTGGGGGAATAGAGTAGGTGGATGTAAAAGGGAGCTAGTGAGGGTTGAAGAGCTAATAAAACCGGGGGTAAAAAGTAAATATCAGGAAAGGTTGAAAATGGCATATGACGAGGTGAGAGTAAGAGAAACTGGTAATTTAGAGGAGGAGTGGAAGTTAGCAAAAGAAAATCTTGTTGGGATTGCAAGTGATGTATGTGGCAAGAAGGTTGTTGGAGGCAGCATGAGGAAGGGCAGTGAATTGTGGAATGAAGGAGTGAAGTTAAAAGTGGAAGAGAAAAAGAGGGCTTTTGAAGAATGGTTGCAGAGTAATAGTATAGAGAAGTATGAAAAATATAGAGAAAAAAGGTGGAAGTAAAGCGAAAGGTACGTGAGGCAAAGAGGGCAGCTGACCTGAGGTGGGGTCAGGGGCTGGGTCAGTCATATGAAGAGAATAAGAAGAAGTTTTGGAAAGAAGTGAAGAGAGTAAGGAAGGCCGGCGCAAGAATTGAAGAGACAGTGAAAGATGGAAATGGAAGGTTGTTAAAAGGAGAGGAGGCAAGGAAAAGGTGGGCGGAATATTTTGAAAGTTTGCTGAATGTTGAGGATGATAGGGAGGCAGATATAATTGCTGTTCCAGGTGTTGAGGTGCCAGTGATGGGAGATGAGAATGAGAGAGAGATTACAATAGATGAAGCGAGGAGAGCACTAGATGAAACAAGAGTAGGAAAAGCATCTGGTATGGATGGTGTGAAAGCTGAGATGTTGAAGGAAGGGGGTGTGACTGTACTTGAATGGTTGGTGAGATTGTTTAATGTGTGTTTTGTGTTGTCAATGGTACCAGTAGATTGGGTCTGTGCATGTATTGTACCACTATATAAGGGTAAGGGAGATGTGCATGAGTGTTGTAATTCAAGAGGTATTAGTTTGTTGAGTGTAGTTGGAAAAGTGTATGGTAGAGTACTGATTAATAGGATTAAGGATAAAACAGAGAATGCAATCTTGGAAGTACAGGGTGGTTTTAGAAGAGGTAGGGGTTGTATGAATCAGATTTCTACAGTTAGGCAGATATGCGAGAAATATTTAGCAAAAGGTAAGGAGGTGTATGTTGCGTTTATGGATCTGGAGAAAGCATATGATAGAGTTGATAGGGAAGCAATGTGGAATGTGATGAGGTTGTATGGAGTTGGTGGAAGGTTGTTGCAAGCAGTGAAAAGTTTCCACAAAGGTAGTAAAGCATGTGTTAGAATAAGAAATGAAGTGAGCGATTGGTTTCCGGTGAGAGTGGGGCTGAGACAGGGATGTGTGATGTCGCCGTGGTTGTTTAACTTTTATGTTGATGGAGTGGTGAGAGAGGTGAATGCTCGAGTGCTTGGACGAGGATTAAAACTGGTAGGCGAGAATGATCATGAATGGGAGGTAAATCAGTTGTTGTTTGCGGATGATACTGTACTGGTAGCAGACACAGAAGAGAAGCTTGACCGACTAGTGACAGAATTTGGAAGGGTGTGTGAGAGAAGGAAGTTGAGAGTTAATGTGGGCAAGAGTAAGGTTATGAGATGTACGAGAAGGGAAGGTGGTGCAAGGTTGAATGTCATGTTGAATGGAGAGTTACTTGAGGAGGTGGATCAGTTTAAGTACTTGGGGTCTGTTGTTGCAGCAAATGGTGGAGTGGAAGCAGATGTACGTCAGAGAGTGAATGAAGGTTGCAAAGTGTTGGGGGCAGTTAAGGGAGTAGTAAAAAATAGAGGGTTGGGCATGAATGTAAAGAGAGTTCTATATGAGAAAGTGATTGTACCAACTGTGATGTATGGATCGGAGTTGTGGGGAATGAAAGTGATGGGGAGACAGAAATTTAATGTGTTTGAGATGAAGTGTCTGAGGAGTATGGCTGGTGTATCTCGAGTAGATAGGGTTAGGAACGAAGTGGTGAGAGTGAGAACGGGTGTAAGAAATGAGTTAGCGGCTAGAGTGGATATGAATGTGTTGAGGTGGTTTGGCCATGTTGAGAGAATGGACAATGGCTGTCTGCTAAAGAAGGTGATGAATGCAAGAGTTGATGGGAGAAGTACAAGAGGAAGGCCAAGGTTTGGGTGGATGGATGGTGTGAAGAAAGCTCTGGGTGATAGGAGGATAGATGTGAGAGAGGCAAGAGAGCGTGCTAGAAATAGGAATGAATGGCGAGCAATTGTGACGCAGTTCCGGTAGGCCCTGCTGCTTCCTCCGGTGCCTTAGATGACCGCGGAGGTAGCAGCAGTAGGGGACTCAGCAGTATGAAGCTTCATCTGTGGTGGAAATGTGGGAGGTTGGGCTGTGGCACCCTAGCAGTACCAGCTGAACTCGGCTGAGTCCCTGGTTAGGCTGGAGGAACGTAGAGAGTAGAGGTCCCCTTTTTTTTGTTTTGTTTCTTGTTGTTGTCGGCTACCCCCCCAAAATTGGGGGAAGTGCCTTTGGTATATGGATGGATGACACTGTCAAATTTCGTGTTTCACCTGTCAGACATCAGGTGTCAGCTGACACAGTTTTTTTTTTCCTATTTATTGAATTTGATATTTATTTTACGGGCTACCGAACGACATTTTTCCCGTCGGCATCGATCACGTGAGGGATTGATCTTTTATCGATGATCGATCAAATCTTTAGTGTGCTTCGATCAGTGACAGAGAGATGTGTATTACTTTTGTGCTTGTGAGAGATATTTAAGTGATTTTTCCTTTCTGTATCATTTTATATTTTTACTCATAAACATCAAATATGCCTTAGAGGAAGAATTCAATGGGGTGTTTAGCTGCTTTCATAAACATTCCAATGTTCAATGAAAAAAAAATGTGAAGTTGATGAGAAGGCAACACTACTCTCTCAAACGTTTGGTACAGAGAGTAAACAGAGCCACGTGGGATTTTCATTGTTCGTCGGGACATTTTATAAAACTCCTCAAAATATTAGCGAAACAGTGGGTTTGTTTGTTGATAGTGATGATTAACTTTCATTAGTGCTATCTGATGATGAAGATACATCTGAAATGTTATTTGAAGATGAAACTTTTCCAAGTGATGTGCAATAAAGTGATGCAACACCTTACGAGGTAAACTTTTAACAAAAATTATTTGTGATAAAGAACAAGTATTGAATTGTGTATCAAATACCAGTTAGATCCTTCCTGTTTTATTAGAACAAATAAGTAATGCTATATCGAGAGTGATTTGTGGTGATTGTGGCAGTAAACTAAAACATTGTTATGAAAGAAAAAAATTTAGATGTCAATTTGAAATTTAAATGTAAATGTGAGTTTCCTGAGAATTTTCATAGTTCAACTGTAAAATTAATTGAAAATATAGAAACTGACATTGGTATAGTAACTGCTTCCTTTGTTTATCAGAATATTCTGAATGGGGGTGGCTTGGCAGCAATGAATAACACAACAAATGCCTTGGGTGCCCCTTCTTTTGCAAATTGCACTTACCAACGATATAAGAAATACATTGAAACTCTTGCTGATAAGGAATATAATATGATTGGTGAAGTTGATAAAGAAATCTTTCAACATCATGAAGAGATATCAAAATATATAACAGATTAATTACACTGGTGAAAAAATATCTTATAATATGTGACTTACAAAATAACAAAGTAAAACGCTCTTAATTTTTGCTTCATAAACACACATTAACAGAAATGAAGACTTTGAAGTAAAAGAAAATAAATTGATTTCAAAACAAAATTCCATCAGTAACACAGAAACATCCAACCATAACATAATAAATTTTATAATCAAACATTCACAAGATTTATTTACATATCAGAATTACGAAGAAAATAAATACATATATACTTTTCGTTATTTAGTAGAAAATAGAATATACTACATATCTATATTCATAATATGATATTTTCATTATAAAATAAATTTTTGAATATACTTACCCGGTGAATATATAAATAGCTGACGTCTCCGACGGTCGACAGATTCCAAAAACTCGTGAGCGATCGCCATGAAGGCTGCCGGGTGTGCCCACCAGCGCCGACTATCGGCCAGATACCGCATATACTTCTCAACCAAACCAGTTCTTCTCAGTCCGTAGGGTCTCTATCAGGGAGGAAGGGAGGGCCTTTAATATTATATATTCACCGGGTAAGTAAATTATATTCAAAAATTTATTTTATAATGAAAATATCATTTTTAAATATTAAACTTAGCCGGTGAATATATAAATAGCTGATTCACACCCATGGTGGTGGGTAGAGACCAGTATTAAAACAATAAAGGCATATATGCTCAAGAGTTTTTGACAACTATTCATAAAACAAACTTAAGTATAGGTACCTGGTAAGGAAGCTGACTCTGATAATTACTCTGCCTCATTAGTCCGCTATCCTCACGAAGCCCAGCGATCCTCTTAGGATGCTGAAAGACTCCCAGGAGCTGCTATATCCAGGGTGAACACCCCTATAACAGGACCTCATCAATACCCTTAATCTGGGCGCTCTCAAGAAACAATATTTTGACCACCCGCCAAATCAAAAAGATTGCGAAAGACTTCTTAGTCTCCCGTACAACCCAAAATAAGATTAAAAATTTCAAGAGTAGATTAAAAGGATATTGGGATTAAGGGGATGTAGTGGTAGAGCCTTCACCCACTACTGCACTCGCTGCTACGAATGGTCCCAGGGTGTAGCAGTCCTCATAAAGAGTCTGGACATCTTTCAAATAATATGAAGCGAATACCGATTTGCTTCTCCAAAAGGTCGCGTCCATAATACTTTTAATGGATCTATTTTGTTTAAACGCTACTGAAGTTGCTATCGCTCTAACTTCATGAGCCTTGACTTTAAGTAAATTACGATCCTTCTCACTTAAATGAGAGCGTGCCTCCCGAATCAAAAGTCTAATAAAATAAGACCACGCATTCTTAGACATGGGCAAAGAGGGCTTTTTAACGGAGCACCATAAAGCCTCTGAGCAACCTCGTAGCAGTTTAGTTCTGGAAAAAAAAATTTAAGAGCTCTAACGGGGCACAGCACTCTTTCAACTTCATTCCCCACAATCTCAGAGAGACTGGGGATTTCAAATGATTTAGGCCAAGGACGAGACGGAAGTTCATTCTTGGCCAAAAAAACAAGTTGAAGAGCACATACTGCTTTATTAGTGGAGAAGCCGATGTTCTTGCTAAAAGCATGTATCTCACTAACCCTTTTAGCCGAAGCCAAGCTCACCAAAAAAAAAGTGTCTTGAGGGTAAGATCTTTCAGGGAGGCTGAATTTAATGGTTCAAACCTGTCTGACATAAGGAACTGTAGGACTACGTCCAAGTTCCAAACAGGAGTCTAAATCTGACGCTCCTTGGAAGTCTTGAAAGACTTAAGCAGGTCTTGGAGATCTTTGTTATTAGAAAGATCCAAGCCCCTATGCCTAAAAACAGAAGCTAAAATGCTTCTGTAGCCTTTAATGGTGGATGCAGAGAGGGAGCGACCGTTTCTCAGATAAAGCAGAAAGTCCGCAATCTGCGCTACAGAGGCACTGGAAGAGGAAATAGAGGAGGACTTGCACCAGTCTCTAAATACCTCCCATTTCGACTGATAGATCCTGATGGTAGAGGATCTTCTAGCCCTCGCGATCGCTCTAGCTGCCTCCTTCGAAAACCCTCGAGCTCAAGAGAGTCTTTCAATAGTCTGAAGGCAGTTAGACGAAGCGTGGGGAGGTTTTGATGAAATCTCTTTACGTGAGGCTGTCGCAAGAGATCCATCCGCAACGGCAGACTTCTTGGAACGTCTACCAGCCATAGAAGTACCTCTGTGAACCACTCTCTCGCGGGCCAGAGGGGAGCAACCAACGTCAACCCGGTCCCTTCGTGAGAGGTGAACTTCTGCAGCACCTTGTTTAGGATCTTGAAAGGTGGAAAGGCATAAACGTCCAGGTGAGACCAGTCCAGCAGGAAAGAATCTATGTGGGCTGCCTCTGGATCTGGAACTGGAAAGCAGTAAGTCGAGAGCCTCTTTGTCAGTGAAGTCGCAAAAAGATCTATGGTGGGTTGACCCCATGTCATCCATAGCTTCTCGCACACAGTCTTGTGCAACGTCCACTCCATGGAGATGACTTGACCTCTTCTGCTGAGGCAGTCCGCCAAGACATTCATTTCTCCTTGCACAAATCTCGTCAAAAGGGAGAAGTTACTTGCCTTAAATGGAGTTCCTTCTGATCCGTGGACCAAAGACCCGAGCATTCCAGACTGTCCAGTGGAGCTCCCTAAACCAAATCCGATGCATCTGAATACAACACATGGTTTGGGTTCTTGATCGCAAGAGAAAGACCTTCTCGAAGTCTGATGTTGCTGTCCCACCAAGTCAGACATGTCTAGACTGAGTTGGAGATTGGGAAAGAGATACTCTCTAAGCCCTTCTCCTTGTTCCAATGGTTTAGGTGACATTGGAGAGGGCAAAGGTTGAGTCTCCCCAGAGAGATAAACTACTCCAGCAATGAAAGAGTTCCCACGAGGCTCGTTCAAACTCTTACAGAGCAACTGTTTTTCTCTTGCAAGTGACGGACTTTTAACAGAGCTTGTTCCATTCTTGTGGGAGACGAAAAGGCCCGAAAAATTCGACACTGTATCTCCATTCCCAAATAAAGAATAGTCTGGGATGGAGTACTGTAAGTTACGACTTCTCTACGTTCACTATGAGACCTAGCTCCTTGGTTAGGTCTAATGTCCATTAGAGGCTCTCCAGACAGCGATTTAATGACGACGCCCTGATTAGCCAGTCGTCAAAATAAAGGGAGGCTCTGAATCCTCAAAAAATGTAGAAAGCTTGCTACATTTTGCAAGAGCCTTGTAAAAACAAGAGGAGCAGGAATGAGGCCGAAGCACAGTGCTCGAAATTGGTACACTACTTTCCCGTCCAAAAACCTCAGATGTTGTTGAAAGTTTGGATGAATCATGATGTGGAAGTATGCATCCTGAAGGTCGAGAGAGACCATCCAGTCGCCTTCCCTTACTGCTGCCAAGACAGATTTGGTAGTCTTCATCGTGAACTTTGTCTTGACAATGAACACATTGAGCGCACTTACATCTTAAGTACTCCTGCAGTGAACGTGGCTGCCAGATCATTGGAGCCATCCCTGATAGCCTTGTTCATGCATGACATAATTGTACAGCAATACATTGACAGCTTGAGAGACCTTCTTACTTAAGGCTCCCAGGGACCAATCCAACAAATAAGTACTTCAAACGCTCGAAAACACTCCTAACAGGAGATGGTCTAGCTCTGAAGCAGACCATAAAATCTTGGAGCGTCTCATGGCTAGAGGACAAGGAGAGTCCACTAGGCTTAAGAAGTCTCCCTGGGCAGAGGCAGGTACTCCCAAGCCGAGAACTTCTCCTGTGTCACACCAGACGCTCGAGCGAGAAGCTAATTAAGAAGGAGGAAAAGCAAAAGCAGACTTTCCTAAACTTCTGGATTCCAACCAGTCTCCCAGTAAGAGCATGGCTCTCTTGGAAGAACAAGAGAGAACTGACTTCGTAAATGTAGGAGTCGAAGAAAGTCATGCCAAGAGTAAACTCAGACGGCGGAGCAGCCGTTACAAAACGAGTAGGACAAAATTTCACTAAAGAAATTCATAATTATAAAACAAGGGATTGTTGGACCACCCTAGGATACTCCTCTTTTGAATGACTCCCCAAAGGTACATTAGTTGAAAGGGGGTCATCAACTTCTTCAGAAGGCACATCATCTGATAAATCTAAAGTCTTGCGAGAAGGAGATTTATATTCAGAATGACGTGAAGGAAAAGCCTGACAGGCTACATCAACTTGTATATGAACAGAAGTTAAAGTTGGAGGGTCGATGTCACGTTGTGACTGCAGAGAATGTTATTCTACTACACGTCGTGACAGAAGTAACTGACGTTCAAACGTCCCGTAGTAACAGCGGTGACTGCTGTTCGATGCTATTTCGTGACTACGATGACTGACCCTCGACGTCACGTCATGTCTATGGTGTCTACCGCTCAACGTCACGTCGTGTCTGCGGTGTCTGCAGCTCAACGTTACGCTGTGACTGCGGTGGCTGACGTTCAAAGCGATCAAAGTTACTTCGAGATTTATGCTCCGCATCTCGTTTAACAGAAAAGCTGTCACTTGGGATAATGTCAGCGTGGCGTAACAAAGCTCGTTTAGAAGGTTGAAGACCCGAATCACGTATCCCAGAACCGTGACGTACAAAAAGCAAAGGATCCTTTCGCACAGGAATAGGATCGTAAGCTTCTATTAAAGAAGAAAGCTTTAACAGCATATCTTGCAAAACACTTAACTTCGGATCAACCTGTGACTGCGGTGGCTGACGTTCAAACGTCACGTAGTAACAGCAGTAACTGCTGATCGATGCTATATCGTGACTATGGTGACTGACACTCGACGTCACGTTGTGTCTACGGTGTCTACCGCTCAACGTCACGTCGAGTCTGTGGCAGAAACGTCTGTACATGAACTTCATCGCTATGAACGGGGGACTCATGATGACTACAGCTAGGACGTTGAACTTGTTCTGATAGGAACTAATAAACGTTTCAACCGTCTCGAAACCTTACGCCCAGGCTTTTAAAGAGACGAATCATCGGAAGACGAGGAGAAACTTCGTCTCTCCTGTCTTATGGCAAGGACGTGCTTGACGAGCAACGTCTGATGTCTTTGAGGGAACGTCTGTTCGTTGGTTTACACCCCTCACTCCCTTAGGTCCTACGACATTCCTTCTCCCTGGTGCAGGGGAGCCTGAAAGAGGTCTCGGACTAGGCAAGCGACAAGCACGAACAAACGAACCCTCCGCAACACAAAACATGTTTTTTGCACTTTCTTCACTGATATCGCATTTTTTAATAATTTCACATTAGACATGAAAAAGCTGATTTCTACCTGAAGCACGCAATTCTCCCTTAAATCAAAAGGTTAGAATTGCGAAATGAGTCGTATACTGTAATGTAAGCACATTAGTACAAAATGAAACACACATGCAAAAATCAATAAACATATACATATATATCGAATAAAACGGAAATATATAAAGTTAAAAAGATCAGTGACTGGGGATGAGACTAAAAACTAGTTCAAGTTCACTAAGGACTACGTTTTCAATATCTCACCGTACAGTGCCTTGGGATGAGAATAAAAACTAAAACGTTTTATCCTCTCTCCCCGTACAGAGACTTGGGACGAGAGTAAAAATCTGAATCGAGAACAAAGTTACTCGCTCCCAAACTCCTTGTACAGAGACTTGGGACGAGAATAAAGATCGGATCGTTCCCTCTTTCCCTCTTCTCTCTCTCTCTCTCTCTCTCTCTCTCTCTCTCTCTCTCTCTCTCTCTCTCTCTCTCTTGTCACTCACAAGAGAATGGCTCACTCACTCTTCGTCAATAACAGGTTATTTGACTAAAGGAAAAAACATGTTCCTTTCAATTAGTATCTAAAAAGTTTCAGTTTGAAAGAAGAATGAACAAAACGTCAAAATCGATTTACTCTTACTGCAAACGCAAACTGCGTAGCATAAATAAACCAAACGTTAGTTCATCTTTGAAAAACAGCACGAAGACTATTCAAAGAATAAATTTCTTAAAATATTTTCTAAAACTATTCATCACATCACTCTTACAGAGCAACTGTTTTATCTAAACAAAAATAAAAGTTGAATGGGCTCAACGTTGTTTAACTTCGTTTTCCAAGTCAGGACCGCCTACAAAGAATAGGTAAAGGCTGCATATAAACAAAAACATAAAATTTATCTCGGTGTTTAGTATAAATGGAAAGCTAATCGAAGAGGCCTAATAAAGGCGGGTGAGATATAAAATATATAGAGGTAAATCTATAAATATCAAAAATAATTTATAAAGTGATAAAATGATTACTAAAAGCCTTTAACACACTTCCGTACACTGAGGGAAGGGTCGGCCATCTTTTCTCTATGGAAAAACCAGAGCGAGATTAAAAAAGCAAGGGCAAAAACTTTTCCTCTCCTTTCAAAAGCTTTTCTTTTGAAGATAGTATTGAATAATCCCACACGGCGAAAGCAATAAAACCAAAACCAAGTACTTCACCAATCGGTAGAAAACTCGAGGTCAAGCGCGAGCGGAACCAGTGTTGTCTTTAACACTGGCAGAGAAGAACTGGTTTGGTTGAGAAGTATATGCGGTATCTGGCCGATAGTCGGCGCTGGTGGGCACACCCGGCAGCCTTCATGGCGATTGCTCGCGAGTTTTTGGAATCTGTCGACCGTCGGAGACGTCAGCTATTTATATACTCACCGGCTAAGTTTAATATTTAAAAATATATTTTTTAAGTAAAAATAAATCATCTAACAAATAAAATAACAGCTTGGGATAGTCTCGACTTGAACGAACATTTTTTGACAAAACTTCTTTACTTGAACATATTATGACAAAACGTCTTTACTTCAACAAATATATTATGACAAAAAAATAAAATCTTTCAAAAGATGTTCTTTTTAATTTCTTAGTATTTGCTTTGTGCTGGTATCTTTTTTTATCTATAAGTTTTTTTTTTATTTAAATAGCAGATTCTGAAGAAAATACTGATTTTAGCAAAGATTTCTAAATAACTTAAGCATATGAGGTGTATCTGCAAAAACAAATATTTCTCTATTTGCTGTTGAGTGTTTTAAGTGAAATTCTATTCGAGTTGATCGGGTTTATACAAAAACGCTTCCATATTCTCATATCAGAAGGTCCTAGGCCACGAACAATAGCATCAATGAATTAATTGATGGCACAGCTGTGCTCTTTAAGCATTTTGGAGGAACTCCACGTACCTTGGACTTCACATCATCTTCAAAATGTTGGAAATGAAGGGAACAAACTCGGGTATGTTTTACGTTACTTTTGTTGAGGCGTCTGCAGCGAATTACCCAGCTGAAAGGTTCCATTAAATAAACACACAAATTTCACAAAATATGAAATCGGGAAGAACTATACACGCACTATAATTACCTGCTAATGGCGTTAATGTTGAACGACTGTAGGGACTCAGGAGTCAGGACGGGTAGGCCTTTACTGTTTTGCTTGATTGCTGTGAGCACACTGCAGCAGAGTCAAGTTCAATCAAGTTGGGTCAACTGGAGCTATACTGTCTATTGCAAAATTGAAAGAGAAAGTAAGAAATGTAGACACCAAAATGTGGAAGTCGGAAATATAAGAGAAAAAAACACTAAGAATATATAAGCATTATAAGAAAGAAATAGAAGTTAACTGGTTTAATAACACGTTAAAATCTGAGCTGTTGATAAAGGCAAGAACAGAAAATTTAGATCTAAATTGGAGAGGCAGATACAAAAATAGATACAAAATGTATGTGTGGCCATGAAGAAGAAACATTGGAACACTTTATATATTACACTACAAGATGTACACGGAAACAAGCGAATTACCCAGCTGAAAGGTTCCATTAAATAAACACAAAAAATTCACAAAATATGAAATCGGGAAGAACTATACACGCACTATAATTACCTGTCAATGGCGATTATGTTGAATGACTGTAGGGACTCAGGAGTCAGGACGGGAAGGCCTATACTGTTTTGCTTGATTGCCATGAGCACACTGCAGCAGAGTCAAGTTCAGTCAAGTTCAGTCAAGTTGGGTCAACTGGAGCTATACTGTCGAGTACCTACTATATATATGTCTCCCGAGAGAACTAAGGCCGATAAAATCTTTATTAAGGAAAATTTGACCTTGTCGATCTGAGTAAGCTTTAAGTTAATCCTCTGTCATTTATAAACATCTGGTGTTGAGAGGACCCTTCATTGGTAAAGGATACTAAGCCAGGAACGCTAATCCAGGTGTCTGTGACTTATCACATTTATATCTTTCAAGGACATACTTCTTGAAAAACATTTAAGAACACATACCATCATTTAGCATCACACACAAATATGAGGATAATGTATGGTATATCTTTTTCTATAATGTATGGCATATCCTTTTCTATATTATACGGTATATCTTTTTCTATAATGAGTTAAGCACCGTATATTACCTGGCATGCTCTTCCAAATGAACAGTTATGATACCAACAATAGATTTTTGCTTCCGAAAAAACACAGTAGAAATCATGACGAACATTCAGTTTTGCACAGAAATATCAAGCGAATGAATGTACGGTATGTGTATTTATAATGAATAAGGCAATACATTAACTGGTCTTATCTTTCAATTAAACACAAACTATGATGCATCTAACTTTACACAAAACAATTATTAAGTAAAAAAAGATAGATATTACCCGTAAAAATATTTGAAATCAAAACCATCATAATGAACCCTGTTTTAGCATTACATGGAAAAAAAATATTTACTAAATTAAATATTAAGAAAAAAAAACATATTCAAGTAAGATACAGTGAACGGAAATTGAGTGGCTGTTTACAACAGGAGAGGTTAGTGAGAGGAATAAGATCAACTCATAGATATAGGATTAGTGACCCTTCAAATCACCTCCCACTGTGTCCTAGAGTTCATCTGGCAAATGTCAATAAGGCGAAGCTTGTCTCTGTAGCGGCCTTATTTCTCTTTAAAAAAAATCTGAGAGACCTGTTTGTGTCCTCTCCATGCACGTGTGTATAATCTCCATATATCTATCTCCCACATCTATAACAACAACACGTGCATTTAAATCCACAGGTAAGCAGCTTATAAGCCTCTCAAGGGGGCACTTTCGGTGGACATGTTTGGACTTGAGGCATTTCAAGTTTTTCTCAATCACACCACGTGGGACCCACCCCTTTCCTCCTCCCACAGAGACCTGTCTTGTATCGCCAGCTGTTAAAAATAGCTTAGAGGGATGTTTAATTACGTGAAAATGTTTTGAAGTAGTAATAATGATAATATTTATAATAATAATGATAGTAATAATAACAATAATGATAATAATTTTGATAATAATACTAGAAAAAATCGGCCAAAAAAACGGCTAAACAACTAGCCTAATCGGTTGACTTTTCCGGCTATCGGCTAGATACAGTCAAAATCGGCTAAATCATTAAAAGTGTCACCCAGATATAGGCACATTTCCCAATGAAGCTGAACGACAGTGTATCTTCATTGTTTTAGTGCATAAACTTACGGATAAGGGACACTGGACCACAGCCAAGAGAAACAGCCTGGCTTACCGACGTATCTCTAGGAACCTACCCAAAGAGCTAGAAGATCAGGAACTCTACTTAGGGTCCCTCAGAGTAAAGTAGGGATGTTATTAGTGCACCAAGAGTTTCTACTTCCCTCTGAATGGAGAGCGTACTCTAATAATTTCCTACTACCACGATGTCAGTAGGATCTTAAATACTAGGCTTATGCACTGGTTAATAAAACTTAGTGGAAACAGTCATTCGGTTAAGCTCAGTTACTCCCTTTTTGAGGAGGTGAATGGATTCCAAAGGAAGAGTATTTCTTACCCATACCAGGCTTATGGTGATAGGTTAGTGCAAGACTGCTCACCAGTAACCTATGTATCATCTATAGCTGCCAAGCAGGACCCTTTTGTACTTGATGAACCCCAAGAGTGCCCATGGTTGGGTAATCTTCATTACTCCCTCATAGAAGAGGCGAGCAGCTCTCCAAAGATAAGGACCACCCTCCTCTGTCACGGCAGGAATGAGGAGCATGGGTGTAAAACTTCTCTTTCACATGAGGAATAATGCTGCTCCCAGTCTCTTGTTGAACTGTTCAGTTGCAACTGATCAAAGGCCATAGACGTCATACTTGGCTCCCAATCTGATATATTATATCTAATGATACAAACGAGTTTATCTTTTCTAATTTTCTTTATCCTTATCTATGGTTTACTTAAGTTAACTCTCCTCTCTGGTTTTTCTACCCATTCTACGATACATTACCGGTTCAAATACACCATACAAGAGAGGGAAAGTGGCTTTCTTAGGGACTGAGTGTTCCTCCCATGCCACACCAGGAACAATGTAGGTTGCTGCGTAAGCTCACCCTAACATGGCCTAAAATACTGCTGCCTTAACCATTATCTGAAAACTGGGCATTAACTGTAGCTGTTGTTCCAGGCTCACCATTTCCTTAACTGAACCCTTTATTACTGGTAAGCTGGTGGGGTCTGTCACTCCCTCCCTAAATCAAATAGCTCCAAGTATAAGTCTCAAGAAACTTTTTGTGAAATGCATACTACGAGCCTTATACTATTACTTCCTCTTCTGAGAAGTGTTCAAAGAAGAGAATAGGAGAAAAAATGGAGTACGTAATCTTGCATCTTAATCCCCATCCAGCCTTTCTTTCCTGTTACCATGTGTGAATTAGGTGGTTCCTGAATAATAAGGAAGCAGTATGCTACAACCATAAGTATACTGATACAACAAAGAAAGATTTCAGATCAGCATTTCCAGGTACTGTGTCCTTTGTTTTTGCCTGTGATTAATTACAAGTGAATGTTGTATGAAAAAGTACTGACTCAACTAAAAGGGTTAACAATGTGTCCTCCATCCCGGAAATGACTTTGTAAATCAGACAGGTGAGAACTGGAGAACAACCATACCTACACTTTCAGCATGATAATGCAAGACTGTTCTCACTGTAAACATGTCCATATGGAATCTGGAAGGTAAGACTGGAATAGATTTGGACTGGAGAGTTGGTAAGGGAAATGGTGCTAGACCAAAGAGTATGTCCTACTGATAAATGGAGAGAAATGACTGCCTGAACCAGCCGTGCTCATTTCTAACCATTATTATCGCTGCAAGTAATTGGCTTTGGATATTTCCCTACCCGAAAACCTCAGTATCCCACTAGGGTCCCCCATAATTGTCTTCACATAATGGGGTCCAAACACGATGGATCACCAGTAGAATTTTCACCACAGAATCTGGACGTGTAGAATTGTCACCCAAGAAAATCTCCCCTGTAGAATCACCACCCCAGGTATCTGACTTATATATTTACCTGTAGAATCATCACCATGTTCATAACTTGCAAAAATATAAAAAATTATGAAATTCTAAAAATATCAATACATTTCCATTGTGGGTGATTATGTGAGTTGACAATACCGAACGATACTGGGCTTCGATCCTGACTACAGTTCTAAAGATTTTTCCTCCACCGTGGCTCGCTATGCTTGCAAAATTAACATTACATCACTGCTGCTATGTTCTGGCAAGCAGTACAAGTTGAGCTGCACTCTCAAGCTCAGTGGATCATTACATATAATGTAGTAATTTAAAGGTACGGTAGTTGAAAAAAACTCAATTAATAGGATCATCACTCTGGAATCGTCACCCCAGGGCATCTGACCTGTAGAATCGCCACTCTGAAGGACCTTGTGATGATAATTCTACAAGTGATCCAAATTGGTTAAAATATGATACTTTAATTACTAGCGAAACTGGAATTCGCAATAAGAAATGGACAAGTCCTGGCTAGTTTGGCAATTTCCTCTATATATTTACATTTGGGAGACTGATGGTGATTTAATGGCATGGCTTGAGTTTGCTTTTGCAAGGTTTATTTTTGTATGACAATTATTACCTGGCCATTTTAACCAACTACGAGCTTCCAAATATTTGTGCACAAATTCCCCGATATGGTTCAACAACAACCAATTTTTTTTCATCCTCCTCCTCAGTTTTAACTTCACCCCCATCACAAAGACATCTCCAGGAGGGAAGTACAATCTATTCTGAAATTTTGTGTAATTTAAGCTATGTCGGTAATCGATTATGATAAAAACACACTGTTAAGTGTATAGCTATTGTTACTCATGTTATAGTAAAAGATAATACCAAAATAGTGACCCACGTGGATGATGAGCACAGCACATCCATGTACCACTGCCAGAATATAGGAGCAGTGAGATTATGTTTATTTGCAAACGAAGTGAGCTACGTGGATTAAAATCCATTAGAACGCAGTGAATCAAAGAATTGTGACATTTTAATTTTCAGCCACTTCCATGAACCATATATTTTTCCCAACGGTTATCTTGTGATTATTTTTCATATCTGACCAATATTGCTGCAAAAAAATTGTTTTTGGTATTTCCTATCCCAAAAAAACAACCGATATCCCACTGTTGTCACCCATAATTGCCTTTATATAAGGGGATCCAAAAACTCATTAAAGAATAAAACACAATAGTTAATATGAATGGTAAATATATAATACTTCAAGTTGTAGCCAAATAGATATACCATATATTTCTCCTACTCGCAATCTTGTGTTTTATGCATTTCTGACCATGATTACAGTATTGGGGCAAACCACCCGTTCATGAGTTTTTGGACTCAATTATATAAAGACAATTATGGGGGACCCCAGGGGGGGGGACTAGTTTTTTTTGGGGGGCGGGGAAATGCTAAAAAACAAGTAATTTGCAACAATAATAATGGTCAGAAATGCAAAACAAACACTAGATAACTAGTTGGAAAAATATATGGTCCTTGTAAATGGCTGAAAATTAAAGTATTATAATTATCTAGGATTCACTTCACGTACTTCTAATGGTTTTTGCTCAGCCGTGCCACCGTTTCGCTCGCGGAAAAAGAAAAACTGCAACCTCCATACGTACTGGCAAGCGGTAAAATTGAGCTGTGTTTACAGTCCCCGTGGCTCATTATTTTGGGGTTATTTTTTACTTCCACATGGGTAACAATAGCTATACACTGATCGAAGAGCATTTCTATCCTAATTAATTGCTGACATAGATGAAATTACACTAAATTTCTAAATAGATTGTACTTCCCTCAAGTTCCCTCTTGGAGACATCTTTATGTAATGGTGGTTTAACTCAAACTGAAGGGAAGGGTAGAAAAATAAATGGCTGTTGTAGAACATCATCAAGGAACATTTTCATAAATATTTGGAAACTCCTAATTGTTTAAAAAAAAAGGTAATGATTACATCATACAAAAAAACAGATAAGCTGGGCAAGGATAGACTTCACTTTTTAATCGACCAATACGAGGGTTATTATGCGCTAGCCCCCATCAAGCATATAGAGAAAAATACCAAACTAGCCAGCACTCGTCCCATTCTTATGGAAAATTTCGGTTTTTCTGGTAGTTAAAGCATCATATATTAGCCAAATAAATGGGTATGTATTTGGCTAGGAATTAAAGTATCGTATATTTACCCAAATGGAATCTTTATTTCGGCCACAAATAAATATATTTAGAGATATGGGAGCCCTCTAGGAGAATAGAGAAAATATGTAAATTGAGATTAGATGTAACTTAAACACATGCCACCTAACCTATCCTAGGAGAAAACATGCATATTATGAGAAGCTTTCTAACCTAAACAAACTCATCTAACCTAACCTTGACAAGAACGTGGGCATTTGCTTACAAGACCATGCTCTCCATTTGCTCCGAAATTATGCAGTCCTGCAGCTCTCATCCTCTTGTACAGTAATTAGGAGGTTCTTTAAATGCTGGGAAAGCAAAAAATGTGTAGATATGTTGAGCAACACTGGTAGAGGTTATAAAAAAACTAGCTTGGTTTCCTCACTAAACAACCTGGAACTGGCATCAACATAGTCACCCCAACAGAAGTTCGTGATACCTGCGTACATAAAAAGAATTTCGTGATGCCAGCGTAATTTGATATATATTCAAAATATATACTAAGTTAAAAATGGAGTAATTACTCAAAAGTGTATAAAATATACAATTCACAAATGGTGACATTATTTGTGTAATTACTCAAAAATGTCCATAAAATATACAATTCACAAATGGCGACATTTTTTGTGTAGTTACTCAATTTCTAATTTGGTAAATATTTTGAATATATAGTATATCAAATGTACGCTGGCATCACAAACTTCTGTTTATATACGCCCTCAACACAAACTTCTGTTTGGGGTATGGTGATGTTGCTTCCAGGTCGTTTAGTGAGGAAACCAAGCTAGTTTTTTTTATAAACCTTCCCCCCTTGCTCAACATATGTTAACATTTTTTTTTTTACTTTCACGGCATCTAAACAACCTCCTAATTACAGTCCAAGAAGAGGAGACGGCAGGACTGCATAATTTTGGAGTAAATGGAGAGCGTGGTCTTGTATACAAATGCGTAAGAGAAACTGGCTAACCAAATTACACCCACCTAACCTAAGGGTTGGGCCTACTTAATTTGGCCCTCTGTCTCCTTACCACACATGGAAAGGTGGAAAACAACTCCACAAAGCAAAATACAACTTTTGGTTAGCCATTTCATTTACAGATGACTGTAATGTACACGAAAACGTCCAATATCCAAATAAATATGAGAATCAACGAATTCCGAGGTAGTCAATTGACCACTTAAAATCATTAGATGGATGGATGAAAGACAAAATTCCTGTTAATTGGACAATCTTGAAACCAAGCAACCAATCATCTTTCAGCATTTTTACCGTACCCATAATTCATAACCAAACACAAAGACGATCAGGTACTTTTACCCACATTGCATTGACAAAAACAAAATACCATCGGGAGAACAACTTAAATAACAACGTCGTTACTATATCCCTGAGATGTGAATAAGTAGCAATATTCATCAGCAAATATTTCAGAGAACAATATTTTCGTAACCCTTAATTTGTGAAAGATTCGAGTAAGTTTTTCGTATAAATCTAAATATATGGCAAGTACAAAAATAATAGATATCAGAAGTTGGCCGGAACTGAAACAGTTTTTTATATATATAATTTGATATAAAAATATTCCACAAGGCAAAAAAAATCATTTCAAAATCTTCAAAAACCAGACAGCCCTTAATTGTTTAAAAGTTCAATACTCTATAGCTTATTAAT
>NC_090725.1:318424239-318441739 GCF_036898095.1 Palaemon carinicauda | reverse complement strand
CTTGGCCGATTAGTGACAGAATTTGGAAGGGTGTGTGAGAGAAGGAAGTTGAAAGTTAATGTGGTAAGAGTAAGGTTATGAGATGTACGAGAAGGGAAGGTGGTGCGAGGTTGAATGTCATGTTGAATGGAGAGTTACTTGAGGAGGTGGATCAGTTTAAGTACTTGGGGTCTGTTGTTGCAGCAAATGGTGGAGTGGAAGCAGGTGTACGTCAGAGAGTGAATGAAGGATGCAAAGTGTTGGGGGCAGTTAAGGGAGTAGTAAAAAATAGAGGGTTGGGCATGAATGTAAAGAGAGTTCTGTATGAGAAAGTAATTCTACCAACTGTGATGTATGGATCGGAGTTGTTGGGAATGAAAATGACGGAGAGACAGAAATTGAATGTGTTTGAGATGAAGTGTCTAAGGAGTATGGCTTGTTTATCTCGAGTAGATAGGGTTAGGAACGAAGTGGTGAGAGTGAGAATGGGTGTAAGAAAAGAGTTAGCAGCTAGAGTGGATATGAATGTGTAATTGGAAAATGGCTGTCTGGTAAAGAAGGAGATGAATGCAAGAGTAGATGGGAGAAGTACAAGAGGAAGGCCAAGGTTTGGGTGGATGGATGGAGTGAAGGAAGCTCTGGGTGATAGGACGATAGATGTGAGAGAGGCAAGCGAGCGTGCTAGAAATAGGAAGGAATGGCGAGCGATTGTAACGCAGTTCCGGTAGGCCCTGCTGCTTCCTCCGGTGCCTTGGATGACCACAGAGGTAGCAGCAGTAGGGGATTCAGCATTTTGAAGCTTCATCTGTGATGGATAATGAGGGAGGGTGGGCTGTGCCACCCTAGCAGTACCAGCCGAACACGGTTGAGTCCCTTGTCAGGCTGGGAGGAACGTAGAGAAGAGACTTCCCCTTTCTTGTTTCATTTATTTGATGTCGGCTACCCCCCAAAATTGGGGGAAGTGCCTTGGTATAAGTATGATGTATGTATATATATGTATATATATATATATATATATATATATATATATATACATATATATATATATATATATATATATATATATATATATATATATATATATATACATATATATATATATATATATATATATATATATATATATATATATATATATATATATACTACAAGATTGGCTTTTATGATTGAAAAGAATTTCACGTGCATAACAATTTCGAGTATGAAGGATTTTGTTTTCCTATTGAACAAATGATTAAATTAATATTGGTCTCATCGCCCCCTCTCTCTCTCTCTCTCTCTCTCTCTCTCTCTCTCTCTCTCTCTCTCTCTCTCTCTCTCTCATTCACTCACTATTTGTGGGTCACACAACCTAAGACTAATAACTCCGCCCGAATAATCGACACTGCTTTGTCTTTGAGACATTGCAGAACGTCACCAGGAGGTAGCACAGGAGAAATGTTACCACCGAATCATTTCTCACCGTGTTTGCTATGGTTATTCAGTTCAACCACCTTCTTCGTCGTCTCTCTTCCTTAATTTCCTCTTCCCTTCAGAGGGTGTGAAATTGACTTGCTCCTTCTGCGATGCGCAGCAGGTGAAAGAGGCCCTTTGAATCCTTTTCCGTGTCGCTGCTCATGAAATTTATTCCTGCATCTGAGTTGGAGAAGTTTTATTACTAAAAACCACAGTTACTTTTCTTAGTTACAAAATGTCTTGCAGGAATCAATTTTAGAATATGGATTTGACTTGAAGACAAGGTTAGTCTCTTAGTCCAAGTCACTAAGCGGTTTTCTATAATAAAATTTCTGGGCTTGTTAGAGACTTCAAGATGGAGGGTATCGCACTTAATTTACCTGCTTTTATTAAAGTCACTCTCAGTGTGGTTTTTGCTATAAACTCCTTTTGGACATCAAATCTGCAGTCATTAACCATATCAGTAATCTTAAATTCCAATTACATCTGTAATTTGAAAATGAAATTCATTTTATATATCTGCAAACCTACAAAAAAATGGCTTCAGCTATAGTTGCCTATGATAACACTATAATCTGAAAATATTTCAAGTTTGAATACACTTCTAAGTGTACTGTTTCTTATAAACTTTATTACTAAATCTGAAATGTAGTAAAGAATAGTATATTCAAGGAAATGTCGATGATTAAAAACCCGATACAAATAAGCAGATATCTTCAAGAAATTCCTCAAAATCATTGTTATAAGAATTATATTGGACAAACTTGCAAGGGACATGGAGCAATATTAGAACAAATTACCCCTTGCTCTCTCTCTCTCTCTCTCTCTCTCTCTCTCTCTCTCTCTCTCTCTCTCTCTCTCTCTCTCTCTCTCTCCTTTCTTTTATGGTTTGATGGTTTGAAATAGACAATAGTCCTCTTCCACTCTTATCTAGGCTTGCCGGTATTCTTTTATTCATATTCCTTTCAGTTTACTTCTTTAGATCCTTTCTTTTGTTTCGATTTGCATTAGATTAAAGTTTTATCTCGCTTCTGCTTTTATCTGTCTGAAGTATCCGATTTAATTTTTATTCCTCTCTCTCTTTCTTTCTTGCGCGGCTAAAAGTATTTTTTTTCTATTTCTTTAAGGTAATGATCACTATCTTATTTTGAATCAACGTCTTCCTACACTTTTCTTTTGGCATACAAAATCGTATTTATTTACGCAGATAATTTCAAATTATATCGTCACTTACATTCGAGAAAAATAATTCAAAACTGAATTAAATCTCCAACTTTCATTGATAATTAATCATTTTAGAAAGGATAATTTCTAATTCATATACACGTTTTTGGTCTATTATTACACAAATTAAGCTTTATTAATTAACTGTGGCAGAGATAATTCAGGTCAATCATTCATCTTAATAATCTATCTCCCATTGACAAATATGACAGCAAGTGGATGATGATAGAGAAGTCTCGGAGAAACATTGCCCTTTGGGTAAAACACGAGTAAGGGAAATAAGAAATGAATTAAGGAAAGGGATGGTTGTCAGTTAGTTTCATGAGAACTGTTTTTGCAATACACTTTCAATTTCTGGTAGTTTAGTACTTTAAGCCAGAGTCTCATCAGAAGTAACATGAAACCAGAAACGCAATACCAGAAACTTGTCGAAATCAATATTATTATGTGTTTGTAGCTTCTTTGGGGAAATTCATGTTACGAGGGGTTTATATATAATATAATGTATATATATATATATATATATATATATATATATATATATATATAAAAATACATATACACGTATATATATATGTATATATATATATATATATATATATATATATATATATAGGCTATATATATATATATATATATATATATATATATATGTGTGTGTGTGTGTATATATACACACATATGTGTGTATGACTGCGTCTGTGTTTGTCTGTATACACACACATATATAATATATATATATATATATATATATATATATATATATATATATATGCATATAGATATATATATATATATATATATATATATATATATATATATATATATATATATATATATATATATATATATATATATATATTCATCAAATTGACAGATACATCAAAGTATCCCCTCTAACTTCCCCTGATTCTTCCGCTTACTTAAATTAGTTTCCACATCCTTTCCTCTCTTGTCAGTTCCCCTTTGGTTTATCTTAGAAATATTGGCTCTTCCATTTTCCATACTTCATTTCCGAAATGATTAAGGAGATAAAACATCAATTCCTTTCTTTTTTAAGGGCATATGATCTTTGGAGTTCAGTTCGTATCTAATTATTACAAGATTTACGATATGTTATTGTAACATCTATTGTTTTTTTTTATTAATAGTAACATTAACCATGATGATTGTGATGATGATGCTGATTATTATGATGAGGAGGAGATGATGAATGTGGTGATGATTATCGTTACTATCATTATCACTATTAATTTTACTTGTCATTCGCCTGTAAGAGGAATGACAAACACTTTGAATTTACCTTTATAAGGATTTGCTTATCTACGATAAAGTTACATTATTTTCTTGAAAAAGATGATAGCAAATGTATATGAAAATACCGTCTTTTTAAATGCAATTTAGAGAAAATACCATGACCAAAAAAATTGTTATATTTGATCGGATTATATCCCTATTGTCTACGTTGTTTTCCTTCTTTTCATCACATTTTATTGTTATGGCTAACTTGGTCGAAGTTTTCTTGTATCTGAAAATCATATTTCATTGATCTAGTGAGCTGAAGTGTTGAATTCTGTTTTCAGTTAATTTTAGCCTTACTTTTACAAGAGTATCCTTGCCTTTTATACGAAATTTTCTTTTTTCCAACGGTATCTTTATATTAGTATAGGAGGTCCAACAATAATGAATGATTTTAATATCTGAAGTTTGTCCTGTTTCTTCAATACTATGGCCACTGCAGGTTGGTGATGTTGGAGACAATAGTCTGATCACTCAAAACAAACCAAACTAGTATAGCTGGCACAGACTAGTCAGCTTTATTGATCATGGCGATACAGAAACTCTTTAACCACGTCAATGTATCCCCACTCCGAAAGGGGATATATATATATATATATGTATATATATATATATATATATATATATATATATATATATACATATATATATATATATATATATATATATATATATATATATATATATATATATATATATATATATATATATATATATATATATATATATATATATATATATATTATATAATATATATATATATATATATATATATATATATATATATATATATACATATATATATATATTATATATATATATATATATATATATATATATATATATATATATATATATATATATATATTGGTGTGCTACTTTAATAAGCACACATTGAGTATGTGTTGTTTCAGATGTGTATAACTGGATAACAGAATACATCTTATTAGCTTTAAAAGTATTTATTCTCTAAAAACAACAGAGTTAAACATCTCCATCACTGGAGGGAGCTGGGTTGGTCAGATGACCAATTCTGGTGAAGTATGGATAGGAACTGACTAACTTATCGATATCACAGATATCGTATACTTAGTTTATTTAAGTTTCGTCACAACCTCGGAAGACACCTGCATCCGGTGACGTCACAAACTTTCACACGCTGATGCAAGGTGTTGATGCTTAAGAAAAATGTCACATTGTCGAGGCTGCATTGTACGTCCTGTTTATGATTTGAATGACTACAGCAAGTCCCACGGCTAGCACCTTCATCCAACATGACATATTACGTCATGTGTTTTAAACATGTAATATTAACTATTTTAATTATTACATAAGCTCGGCCAGCTATCTCAATTTTTTCACAAAAATTTAACAAGCCAAAACATGGTTACTAGGTGTGACTGGACATATGTATTATTCTTTGTTTAACTTTAGCCATAATCAAACGAGGACGAATGTCCAAATAGGCACATTAAAAAATAATAACAATAATGCATATGAAAAAGATATTACCAAAGCAAAAAGAAAAATGCATGATAAAATAAAGATCATATATATGGTACATTGCTAGCAAATGATTATATGGTACCAAAAAAAAAAAGAACTACTGACTTACATATGATTCGGTAACTTGTTAAAGAATAATTGTTACCTTTGTCAGAAACACATATTAACATAATACTCAATTTTTTAGTGCACAAACACGAATTCCTGGTACGTACACGTACCACGGTTTCGTACATATATATATATATATATATATATATATATATATATATATATAGGGCTGATATATTTTATTAGATGCCCATAGATTCTGTTATATATTTTTTTTTCTCTTTTCTTTTTAACATTCCGGCTTATATATTTTTATTAGATGCCGAGAGAAAAAATGATTTATATCTTTTTTTTTTTTTTTTAAATGCTGTTTTAAATGTATTTTTAACAATGCAAATGTAGAAAATTTCTTCAATTACATATTACTAGTGTACTAACAGCTTTTCTTACAAACACTTCCCGACAATTTACTCCTTTAGCGAATGAGGTGGCCACTCAAACGGCTTTAAACTGAATCAAATACGGAGTATTGTCGGGACTAGGCGAAACGTTCCTTTGTAGCTGCATGCTGTGCCGTAACCTACGCCAAACAAGGATATTCACGGCGATAAATATCACCACCGTGAATGCCAGACCTGCTACTAGTATGGGGTGAAGGATTTCCTTATAAGTCGGTGACAGGTGGTCCCTTTCGGTAAGCTTCATCAACCGCTTTGCAACATGTCTGTTATACGGGAGAGGGAGTGCTGGCATTGTAGAGGTCCACGTGAAGTTCGCGAAGTAGGCTCGTTCTCTGATGAGTGTCCGTAGACCAGTCACCATGGAATTAGGGGAAGTCCCGATACAACCATCTGCTGCGACGAAGATGTGGGTGAAGGACGTGGATCCGTCAGGGCATGATACATTGAAGCCGTCCTTGTCGTATCGTATCCACGAGCCATTGTTCAGTCTCCAATTGAACTCATTATTGTCAAAGGGATAAAGCTTATCCAGACAATTTTCACTTGTATGGGAGAGAGCACCGTCTAGCACTATACCTAACTCGCATGAATCCATTAAGTTTTTATGGAATTCAAATGAGTCAGCAGTACATATTTTTCTATCCATTGCATCTGAACAGTGAGTTAATTGATTTAAGTCTTTAATGACCGTATATGTTTCCTTGTCTGGGGAAATCAATACGTGTCCTGTCAAACTGGATATTACTGGATTTGAGTGATTCGTCATGAAAGTCGGAAATGTGATATCCTGTAAGATTGCCAGGCATCAGAAGAATCAAAGGGAATTGTAATCATAATCTTGTTATTATCTACGTTTACTGTAATTAGGCTGTAATAAAATTCTAACCTATGTTCGTCTAACAAAGGAACATAGCCTAGTTTATCCCTTCCGTTCTCCAGAATTAACTTTAAGTAACTTATAGGCAACAAATGGGGCGACAGTACACCTTTAGTTGCTAACGTGATAGCTTCTACATAATCCTTGGATTTCTCAATGAAATGTGCAATTCTGTTATGTATGTGATCTATCTTTGAATCAAAATACGTTAATGTTGCCAACAAATCCTGTACTTCCATAATCTGAACGATATTATTTGAATGTTCATTTACTAAATCCATAATTTGATTGATTGAAGCTAACTGATTCCTTAGTTCTGACATAATCAATTCATCTTCATGAGTCAAGAACTCAATTTTCTTATTTTGATTACTAATTTTAAGACGATTGGAAATTCCTAGACCTAAACTTGCAACAGACCCAAAGATGCTTAATGCAGCATAAATGAACGGATTTCGTCTTTCTTTATGTTCGTGTCCTACAGTCCACATCAAAAGGTCATAAGCCAAAGATCCTGTCTCGTCAGTCTTATTTTTCAAGTCATCAGATAGCATCTCTGCAACTTTTAATGTTGATCCAAGCAAACTCTCTGTAGTCAAATGAAAATGTCTTCTATGCAACTCATCCAATGAGGCAGAAAACCTTGAAATGGCGGTTCTTAAGCTAGTGACATCATTCTCTTGAAGAAACATTGCTTGCATATTCACTTCTACACTTACGTTGGTTGATGTAATAAAAATGTCTTCTTGTCTTTCAACTATAATGCCATATTTAAAATTTATACTTTTAGTTTTATAGCTCATCCCACACGAGAAAAATGTCTGAGCGAACAATATCACTCCCAACAACAAAAAATTCATCTTGGAAACCTGTAACGAGAAAAATATATGTAATTACTCCTGTATTAAAAAGAAAACTTTTAATCACATAAAATAAAAAAAAAAAATTTCCCTCACTTCTTTTCCTCTCTTTTCTTTTTAATTTCTTATGTGAGCCAATGGTACTATTCTCTCATCCGTGGGTTGGGATACGTTTTGAACTCTAAGCCTATTGGCCGTTAATGTTTCCAAAATGTTAAATGGGCCTTCAAACTTAGGTGTTAGTTTATAATTGACCCCTTTTCGTACATTGATTTGAATATATACGTTATCACCCACGGTATATGTTTTAGTTGGTTTCGCTGTTTTATCACCTTATTCCTTTTCATTATGATTTGTGATTCTTCTAAATTCTTTCGAAGGATATCATATCGACTTATACTTGCATTTATACATTCTTTTAAAGGATTTGATAGATTAGTTGTAGGCGTTAATACATGGAAAGGCGTTCTAACTGGGGTACCATACAATGCTTCATGCGGTGACATTTTAATTGATATATGATATGAATGATTCAGAGTACTCAGTGCCGCCGGTATTGCAATATCCCAGTTGGGGTCTGATCCCCCTAGTGTTACCCTTAATATATTTAATATCTTCCTATTTGCTCTTTCCACTAGCCCATTCGACTCTGGGTGATATATCATGGTATTTATTTTCTTTATGTTGAGGAATTCACACAATGAGGTAAGAAAGTGATTATTAAATTCACCACCCGAGTCTGAGATTATCATTTGTGGAATTCCATGTTTACAAATGTAACACTCGTAAAACTTCCTAGCGCATTCAATTGCAGTTTTAGTTTTAAGCGCTATTAGTTCTGTATATCGAGTTAAAGCATCTATAATTACTAAGAGGTGCTTATTTCCTCTGTCTGACTCGTAAAATCCTGTTAACAAATCTAAATGTATTCTTTCAAAGGGTTGATTGGGCACAGGATAAGCTCCTAGGCTGACAGGTGTTTTCGTATGCCCTTTGTTTTCCTGACATGTGCGACAATTAGCTATGTGTCTTTTTATATCTGTAAGCATTGTATGCCAATAAAACAATGATTTGGCTTTCTGTGACATTAATGAGAACCCCGGGTGTCCATGTAATGGATTTGAATGCAACCAATTCAGGACAGTGGAAATAAGTGAGATTGGTACTACTACCTGGTCGTTAGTTACATGTGGTGTATTGCGGGTTTTCCTTGTCACAGTCCTACACAGAATATTATCTTTGATTATATAATTCTGCTGCTTATACTTTATATATTCCTTTTCCTTATGATTGCCTTTCAAAGCATTTATAATTGTTTCTATTTTCTGATCTTTTCTTTGCTCAGTCTGTAACAATTCAGCTCTCCAGCCTAAATCTTCTTGTTCAGATATTGTTTTTACAATAGGCATGGATGTTGATATATCTATTAATTCAGCTAAAGGCTCCGTACAAGATGACACGGGGTTGCGTGATAATGCATCCGCAATGATATTTGCTTTCCCAGGTAAATACCCGATTCTTGCGCCAAAATCTTGAATGATCAAATGCCACCGAGTTCGTTTAGGGCTGTGGTTGAAGCCTTTAAAGAACTCTGTTAGTGGTTTATGGTCAGTAAGAACCTTAACGGGATAACCGTAAATTATGAACTTAAAATGCACTAGCGAATTAACAATAGCTAGCCCTTCCTTGTCTATTACTGCATACTTACTTTCGGAAGTTCTCAATTTTCGAGAATAGAAAGCTATCGGGAAAAATTGTTTATCATATTGCTGAAGCAATACCCCTCCTACTCCTAAGTCTGAGGCGTCTGTTGCAATGAAGAATTCCTTACCAAAGTCAGGAAATTTTAAGATAGGAGAACTACACAGTTCATCTTTCAAAGTATTAAACGCCTGTTGATGTTGCTCAGACCATATGAAATCTACGTCCTTCTTCGTAAGATTAGTTAAAGGAGCGGCTATTATTGAATAGTTGCGTATAAAACGCCTGTAATATCCACTACAACCCAGAAATTGCTGTATTCCCTTGACATTAGTAGGTATGGGAAAATTACGTATAGCCGACACCTTATCATGGACTACTTTAAGACCTTGGCTTGACACCATGAAACCCAAATATATTAATTCTGTTTTGTAAAATTCACACTTACTAATCTTTACCCTTAAGTTATGTTGTCTTAATCTCTGTAGTACTAGTTCTAACTTACGTAGATGTTCTTCTAAGGTGTTGGAAAAGATTACAAGATCATCCATATAGGCATGCAATATATCCCCTAACAAGTCTCCAAACACTATGTTAATCATTCTTGTAAATGTTATAGGAGCACAACGAAAACCAAAAGTCATACGCAAAAATTCATAATGTCCCCTGGCTGTGCTGAAGGCTGTGTATGGGATACTATCTTCTTCTAATGATATCTGGTGAAAGCCTTTAAGTAAGTCCAAACTGGTAAAATATTTATTCTGACCTAACAAAGACAAAATATCGTCAGTACATGGCACTGGGAATCGATCAGGGATCGTTTCCTCGTTTAGACGACGAAAGTCGACGCAGATACGCCATGTTCGATCTTTTTTCCGGTACAACTATTAAAGGAAAATTATAAGGGCTGTTTGATTTCCTAATGACTCCTTCTTCTAGCATTTTACCTACTTCATCATTTATTTCATTCTGGAATTTCATGGGGAGTCTGTACGAGGGTACATAGATAATTTTCTGCTTGTCCTTTAACCTTATTTGATGCTCGATCACATCTGTTTTTCCTAAGGATCCATCCGTAGTGGAAAAAACATCATGATATTTAGTTGAAAGTTCAAAAATTTTCTGCTGAATTTCTTCGTCTTGAATGTCCTTATTGATTTTATTTTTAATAGATCGCAAAAGGGATTCATCCGGAACTGATTGAGAGTGATTGATTTCAGCAACGGTAAGAATACGATGTTTATAAACTTCTACATCCAAGATATGTTGATTTTTGTGAATTACTAAAGTGTTATTTAAATGATTACAGACTTCAATATTACATTGTTGATGTGAGCCTACTGTATAAATAGCTTGTGTGACAGACAATCCGTTAGTTTTCAAAGTATCGGAAAGGATTAATATTTCAGATCCCGGTAATGTTTTCTTTATTTGCACTATTAAATTCGAAGGTAGGTTTGGTTCGATAGATTGCGTGCAAGATGATATTACGGGTGAACGAGAATTCTGCTGGGTCGTGTATATTATTTCTTTATTAGTGAGACAAGTTATTGGTTCTTCAACGTACGTTACGGTTACATTTGTCATCTCCTTTTTATCCAAAACTGATTTTAAGGTATTAGAAGACTTATAGAATTTCCCTTTGATATACACGCCGTGCTTGGCAGGGGCTAAGATAATGTTTTGATTTCCCATAGATGGGTATCCTATAATTACAGCTGGATACATATTAATGTTTTTTACAACAACAAATGTATCGGCAAACGTGCGATTACCGACTCTGAACTGAACATGAGTTATGCCTATGACATTTAATTCATTATTTCCTATACCCGAAAGTCTAATTCCGGATTTTTCAATCGGAAAGTTCAAAAACAACAAATGATGTGTCTTCAAATCCATGATATTACGTGGACTACCAGAGTCAAAAAATAACGTAAAGGATTTGTGTTCTAAATTTACAGTTATAAGGTTGGCCGTAACTCATTTTGGCTTATTATTGTATGAATTCGTTGCAAATCTATGGGAGCATGCACTGTTTTACTTAATTCGGCCGTGTGTTTCATAGGAAAATCTATTGTCTCACATTTATCTGATAAAACATTAAATTGATTATTCAATACTATTGATGTTGACACGAATGACCTTGACCCAACATCACTCTCTTCCCCTCTAGAGTTAACTATGTGGTATTTGCTTTGCTCTGCACATTCTGAAAATTAGTCTGACCTTGCGAGGTCTGGTTTGACGACCCAGGCTCAGCGATATTTGAAGAAGTGTTTGTTTGTTTTGGACTCTGAACTGCATTGACATTTGGTTGTTTCTTCTTATTGTTAAAATGAGGATTTTTCTTTTTATTTCCATATGGAACTGACTGTGGAATTGACTGCGTATTTCTGGGATATTGTTGTGTCTTACGCGAGTAACATTGACTATATGAATGTGTTGCAGTGTTGTGTATCGAGCAAAATTTCGTTCTGCAGTCTGCGCTTAAGTGACCTTGACGTTTGCAGTTATAACACGTCATTCCCGCTACTGGACTGCTAACTACGTTTACTGTTTGTGGCTTTGTTTCATTCTTTGCAAAAACTTGAGTTAACACGGGATCGACATCTGGACACTTGGACATGTGTTTCTTTATCTGTTTATAGACATCCAATTCCGTACTTGCAGGCGTTAACTTCTTATCAAAACACCGCACTAAAGCTTCAGGCAACATAAGTGTCATGCAAGTTAAATACATTAATCGTAAAAAATCTTTCACGGAGATGTTATCGTTAGTAACCCAAGTGGAATGACCTAAAATGTCCTGATATTCGTTAAGCCTATCAGCTATGAGAGCTGCTCTCTCAATAACATTAAGCCGATTCATAGTGGCTTGATTAAGTGTATTTCGTAACGTTAATACTACATCCAAGGCTTCCTCACCCCCATAGATCGCGCGTAACCTAACTTTGAAATCATCCCAGGTAACTGCTTCTTGAAATGAAACACCTCTTAAATACGCACTCGCATCCCCCTTAGAAAAATCTATAAAACTTTTAGCTTCTTGTAATTGTACAAAAGGGTCTACGATTTGTTTGGCATTTAAATGGGCATCGACGGATGAAATCCATGACTCCACATTTTGTAGCAAGAACCCGTTGACCTGACCTTGAAAAGGAAGGATTGCTGACCTGGCATTTACAAGCGTCACAATTGGAGGAGGATTAGTCTGGCCTACACCACTAGGTCCAGGGGAAGGGCTCACAGGGGGAGTCATGACTGCTGTATTTTTTTTCCTATCTCTTCGACCCCATGCAATTCTATCAAAATATCTATATGAGTACAGACGTCCACTGCGTAAACGCATATGTATAACAAAATTCCCTAAACAATGTTACTAATCCCAAAACATTTCCCGAGAATTTCTGAAAGAAAAAGGAATTAGCACAAAGAGAGAAAAATTCTAAATGAGAATTCGGAGTTAAACAGTTTCCTTTAACAAAGATTAGTAATTCACTCACCCCAGTAATAATCGACTAACGACTCGTGATAACTACACTTCACTGCCCAAACTGGAATGAATTCAAAAATTTGTACTTAGCTTATATATGGGTCTGTGTGATGTCGACACGTCCTCTCTCTCTCTCTTGATTTTTTGTTAGCGATGTATCGTTCGAGTTTCTTGTTGAATGTAGTGCTTCCTGGGTATGTTTTGCAATTGTTGAATGCCAGTCCTTGGGTTTCCTAGGATGTTGATTGAAGATTCAGTTTGTATTCATAACATTCGTTAATGTTAACTGTTCCGATGGACTATAATACTTAGTCAAAATTGTAGATTCATGTAGATAATGTTGAGTTCTTGAAGATCTTTCTCTGGTTTTACAGCTTTTATTTTGAAGTCTTGAAGATCTTTCTCTGGTTTTACAGCTTTTATTTTGAAGTCTTGAAGATCTTTCTCTAATTCTTAGAGTTATCCCACCGCTGCCACCATTTATTGGTGTGCTACTTTAATAAGCACACATTGAGTATGTGTTGTTTCAGATGTGTATAACTGGATAACAGAATACATCTTATTAGCTTTAAAAGTATTTATTCTCTAAAAACAACAGAGTTAAACATCTCCATCACTGGAGGGAGCTGGGTTGGTCAGATGACCAATTCTGGTGAAGTATAGATATGAACTGACTAACTTATCGATATCACAGATATCGTATGCTTAGTTTATATAAGTTTCGTCACAACCTCGGAAGACACCTGCATCCGGTAACGTCACAAACTTTCACACGCTGATGCAAGGTGTTGATGCTTAAGAAAAATGTCACATTGTCGAGGCTGCATTGTACGTCCTGTTTATGATTTGAATGACTACAGCAAGTCCCACGGCTAGCACCTTCATCCAACATGACATATTACGTCATGTGTTTTAAACATGTAATATTAACTATTTTAATTATTACATATATATATATATATATATATATATATATATATATATATATATATATATATATATATATATATATATATATGTATATATATATACATGTATATATATATATATATATATATATATATATATATATATATATACATGTGTATATATATATATATATATATATATATATATATATATATATATATATATATATATATATATATATATATATATATATATATATATATATATATATATATATATTGCAAAAGAACCCTGTGGTTCTGTTTCATCTGACCCTCAGGTTTCCCTGTGATTTTTGTGCACATATATAAATGTATATATATATATATATATATATATATATATATATATATATATATATATATATATACAGAGAGAGAGAGAGAGAGAAAGAGAGAGAGAGAGAGAGAGAGAGAGAGAGAGAGAGAGAGAGAGAGAGAGAGAGAGAGAGAGAGAGAGAGTTATTTTACCATGTATTGAATCATAATTTTAGATTTTGATTGAAAGAAAACTCCCTATTCATAACAAATTGAACTAGTATAGTATTTTGTCAAACAGTTCTGGTACCCACCCATAATATCAATAGTGTTGGACAGGACTATACCTATGTTGTCATGAAGTTTGAATGATACCACGTCTCAATAGATTTGATTGTGACAAGTTTTGATAACAACGTCTATATTTTGTTTATATAACTTGCATATAAATAAGACACTTTTAATTTAATAATGATATAAGGAATACACAGAACCACCTAGTAATCCTATCAACTCATATTGCAAATTCAAATCGAAAAAAAATATTCTTTAATTGATGTTATTTGCCATTTTAGTTTCTTATGACTTTTTTATTTGAATTAAAGTCAATTGTAAATGTTTTAATATTTGTATTTTAGTTTTTTTATATAATTACAAGGATATTTTTTTACGATTTTATATGGATAACGATGTAATTTCATGTTGGATGAGTGAAAATTATAGACAGCTATGAAGAAATAAAGTGATTCAATTTACGTCATGACATTCTTTTTTTCACACATAATTAAATTATCTCTGAAACTCTGTTACTGGAATAATTTCTGAAATAGTTTCTGTGGTACAATGCTAAATCTCTCCATTATTATTGCTATTAACAATGGCTTTCTTTATGTTGTTTCTATCTTAATAATGATAATGATAATAATAATAATAAAAAAAAAAAATAATAATAATAATAATAATAATAATAAAAATAACAATTATAAGAGATGAGTTCGTTTTGACAAATAACTGCAAAAACAATGATAGTAGCTATAAAATTTATTGATTAATATTTGGCAGTGGAATGGTTGTAAGAACTTTGAGTTTTGCATTGACTTTTTCATTCAATGAGAGACTCATTACGACACCAGTGTTATTATTATTAAAATGGTAAGGTGGTTTGTTATCCAGCCTTATCAGTCGAACTGAACTCTTACAACATGACCTGTTTAAATTCGGGAAGGAATAATTAGCTCAAGTGATGGAAAGGAAATTTTATGAAAAGCTGATATATATAAAACTTTCAATCTTATTAATTACACCTGCCCTTAACAATGTTAGAATCTTGATAATAGAGCTCTTAGAGTCTCATAAATTGTCAAACAAAGTAGTTTTTTGACCAAAACAAATTTCCTAGCTTTCTAAAAACATCGCAACCGAAAAGAACATGTTTTATGATTAAAATCATTTTACAGTCACTGTGTTTGGGTATTATCTCATTTGGTGCCCATATTACAAATAAATTGATTAATCTTCCATGACTAATAGCAGTCTTGCTAAAAGGATTTCAATTATTTCGGCCTTTTTGTCCGATACTTCCTATGAGGAGGCAACTATAATCAACGCAGCGAATAATGGATGATATGATAGAGCACATGGTTTTAAACGGATTCCCTGACTGTTGCCACATCACAGATTACCCAATTGCCTTCTTTCTCCAAACTCCCTTGACCCCCTTACTCGCTGTCTCTGTCTTTCTGTCGCTTTCTATATTAATCGGTGCATTTCTGAAATTATAACTGGAATTATTCTAACTTTTGTTCCACACCATCGTTGAGGTAAAATTCAAGGCAGGTTTTCTGTATAAAGGTTTTACCTCATCCTGACCGTGTGCTGGGACACTCTAGGCACATATGGCACACCTTGTTACTACACAAACACACACTCATACACGCACACACTGTGACAACACACTCGTGATGGAAAAATAATTAATGAGGGAAGCTCGATTTTAATGAAGTAGGAAAAGGAAATCTTATAAGAGAAGCATTGCCCTGTGGGTAAAGGATGGGTACGGGAAATAGGTAATGGATTAAGGAAAGGGATGGTTTCCTGCCAAGTGAGTGTAGTGTGTGATCGTCTGTATATATAAGAAAAGGATGAAAGGAGAAAGTGAGCCATATGGGCGGTCAGTTTCATTAAGGGTGAAGGAAAAGAGGGGGGGGGGGGGGGTTGGATGATGGGGATGTGGCGTGGGAAAGTACAACCAGGGTGACATCATGAGTAAAAAACCAGTAATGTATGAAATGAAATTGGGATAATGTTATTTATATATATATATATATAAAAAAAAAACAATAATATGAACGAGCAAATGTTAGACGGGATACACAGAGACAATCGTTTTTCACACCTCCAATATGCAGATCCTTCTTTTCTCCTTTTAACGATGTATGCCTATCCTTCAAATATTAGTTTTTTCCTCCTTTGTTACTAGTGATGATTTCCATTTTGGACTGAAGGGTTTCTTACAAAAATTTAATGATGGGTAAATAAATTTGTTTGAGTAAAAGAGTGTAATTTTTTTTGCCTTTCAAAGTGCAAAAAGAAAAGTAAAATGAACAACAGCTTGTTGGGTAGTTATATGGGTTTTAACTGTAAGTCTCGAATGATTTATTTAAAAATGCTAAATAAGATTATTTTGTCTGGAAGGCATTTTGCGCATTGGGCATTTTGTATATTAGGCATTTTGTCCATTTGGCATTATATCTGTTAGGCATTTTGTCCGTGTTGAGGAATTAGGCATTTTGTCCTTAGACATTTTGTCAATAGGCATTATGTCTTTAGGCATTCTTTCCTACTACCATATTAAAGAAGGAGAATAAGCGAGAGCTAGAGGGTTATCCGTGGAGACGTGGCTTTAGTTGGGAATCCTTTTCAAATCGAGTGTCATTACTTACCAGGCTTTTTTTTTCTGCATTCAGCATCCATTTTTTATAATTTTAATAATTCTGATTTATCGTTCAGCACAATTTGCCATTTGATTACTAAAATTAATTTATTAAGGTTATATGCTCCTTAACGTGAAGTTTTCTCTCCAGTTGAGACCCATTTATTGCTGATTAAGCAATTGTATCTACGTTCTCGCTACCAGCAACTTTTATTTTGGGCATCCAGAATAAAATATATAAAAAAACCCATTAATTTGCCTTAGCCTTCCAGCTGGTTCTTATGCGAGTAATCATTGGAGTCTTGTAATGACACTTCCACAATCAAAATAGATGAAAAATGTACGAGTTAGCTAATCTTCAATTGGTTAATAATCTTTTTTTTTTTTATTTGAAGTTAATGTTAGCATATCTTTCTTTAACCTTCATGTTTGTCGATAGCTATCAGGTAATGCT